>NW_017099089.1:113008-126538 GCF_001412225.1 Nicrophorus vespilloides
ATATATAAGAATATTTACTATTACATTCGCTTAGCGTACGACAATTTGTGTATGTTGACTTTATATGGGAATAACTTAAGTGCTGTGTCGCATAGTCTTTAAAAATGCACGTTGTTGTGCCAAAAGTTCACCGCTATGCAACATTTTACGGGCTTTTGTAATTGCGAACGAACAAATGCCATTATCGTGCAGAGAACAAGGTTGAAGTAATTAAATCATCAATTATAACGATATAATAAATAATAATTGTTCATAATTTTTATTTGAAGTAAAACTCTTTGCATTAACTTTCGTTTTAAATCACAGTAGTAAATTCTGTCTTTTTGAAAGAAATATCTTGTTTTCTTTCGTACAATAAAAGTGACAATTTTATGTGAAAATAATGTTGAATTCTTAATAATTTTACAGTTGAAATTAATTTTCTAATATTGCATACAAAGTTTTAAAAAAGTATATTTTCTGTAATTTTGTATGTATTAAAATTATCAATTACGTGCGTAGAACAATGCTCGTAAAAACGTAACAAATCGTGTATCTCTCACATAGTTTTTAAATAATTATATAATAATTTTTACGACTCCAACGAATTGTATGCTATGACGATGATAACAAAGAAAAGATTGCTGTATTTTTTGGATTAAACTTTTTTTTACTAAGATAAAATTTAGTTGGAGGTAGATTTTGAATACGATGACCTAGATTACTTTAAATATGTAGTGATTACATAATAATTTCGAGCAGGCCGACCTAACTGTTTAATAATATATTAATACTCATTTCAACTAAGGTTGAACTAAATATTCAAAATTGGTCTATAATTTCACAATAATCATTTTCTTTTTAAATTGTGATAATGTGTATTATTTGCTGTTATTTTTGTTCAATGAAAACAAATGAACAAATGCGCGTTGCAATTATGATTTGATCGTTCGTTTAACAACTTGCCAGATAATTTAATCATTCTGCCACGCGTGACAGGTGATGCAAACCCACATTGCGGAGATTACGGGAGAGAAATTAACAGAGAGTTGAACGAACTCGGTTAATCGTTGGAAAATGTACTTGTTTTAATATGTCATTAAAAGTTTTCATTTTTAATTTGCAATCAACGTTAATGCGCACTTAATATGTATCTCCTCTTCGCTGTATATTTGCATCGATGATTGTGCTTTCAAGGATATCGAAAAATGTTTTTGTTTTAATTTAAATATTCTTGTATTAAATTAATTTAAATTGCATTGTACAGTGTTAGTAACATTTGTTTAAAATTGAGTTTTTGATGTTTGACAGCTTATCAAAGTTAAGCAACATATTTTGACATTACTATTTGGATGGTTGTTAATGTACCCTTCACCAACTAGATTGATGAAATATTTGTTACTATACCGAATTGACTACATTTATTGGCATGTTTGCTCACTTTAGAAGAAAAATAGAATTTTTTATAGCTTACAAAAGTTAATAACACATTTTGGCATTACTAATTGGATGGTAGTTAAGATATCCTTCATCAAATTGTAGACATATTTGTTACTAGTCTTAATTGACAGTACAATTATTGATACGTCTGACCAATTTAGAAGAAAATCGTCTTTTTGATAGCTTAAAGTTAAGCAACATATTTTGACATTACTATTTCGATGGTTGCTAATATACCCTTCACCAACTAAGTTGAAGAAATATTTGTTACTATACCGAATTGACCTACATTTTTTTGGCACGTTTGCTCAATTTGGAAGAAAAATCGAATTTTTGATAGTTTACGAAAGTTATTAACATATTTTGGCATTACTAATTTGATGGTAGTTAAGATATCCATCATCAAATTGTTGACATATTTGTACTAGTCTTAATTGACAGTACAATTATTGATACGTGTGACCAATTTAGAAGAAAATCGTCTTTTTGGTAGCTTAAAGTTAAGCAATATATTTTGACATTACTATTTGGATAGTTGCTAAAATACCCTTCACCAACTAGGTTGATGAAATATTTGTTACTATACCGAATTTACACTACATTTATTGGCATGTTTGCTCAGTCTAGAAGAAAAATCGAATTTTTGATAGTTTACGAAAGTTATTAACATATTTTGGCATTACTAATTGGATGGTAGTTAAGAAATTCTTCATCAACCTAAATTGTAGACATATTTGTTACTAGTCTTAATTGACAGTACAATTGATAGCTTAAAGTTAAGCAACATATTTTGTCATTATTTGGATGGTTGCTCTTCATCAACTAGGTACAAATTTAAGAAATATTTGTCTCACTTGACACTATTTTTATTGACGCGTTTGGTCAGTTTAGAAAAAAAACGGTTTTTTTGACAGCTTACTAAAGTTAAGCAACATATTTTGACATTAATAATTGGATGGTTCCTAAAATATCCTTCACCAACTAGGTACAAATTTAAGAAATAATTATTACTGATCTGAATTGACACTACATTTATTGACACGTATTTATTTTTGACAACTAACCAAAGTTAAGCAACATATTTTGACATTACTAATTGCTAAGATATCCTTCACCAAATAGGTACAAATTGAAGAAATATTTGTTACTAGTCTGAATTGACAATACAGTTTTTGACACTTTTGGTCTGTTTAGAAGAAAATCATATTTATTTTTGACAACTAATTAAAGTTAAGCAACATATTTTGACATTACTAATTGCTAAGATACCCTTCACCAAATAGGTAGAAATTGAAGAAATATTTGTTATTAGTCTAAATTAACACTACATTTTTATGTTTAGAAGAATTTCATATTTATTTTTGATAGCTTACTAAAGTTAAGCAACATATTTTGACGTTACAAATTGGATGCTTGCTAAGATCTTAACCAATGCACATATAAAAATTCATTTTTTTAATACTTGATTGAATATAGACATAAATATGGAAGAAATCAAGTTGCGTGACTCAATTAAATTATAAATTCTCATATGTAATCTTATTAATATCGTATCGTAAATTTCAATTAACGTGCGCTCGTGTTACCGTTTGAAGTACAGGTAAAACGTAATTGAGTGGAAAGCAATGTTATGTCCGTATTTGTGTGTTTTATATTAGCAAAACTCGATTTAGTTGACTTTAACACGTAATAGTTTTCCTACTAAGTCTTGCGTGGATTTAATAACATTAATTATCTTTCTTAAATACGGACATGAGAATTTTTTAAAATTACATTTACAAACCAAATTATTGAAATACAATATAAATTGCAGTTAACGATTACAAAAATTGGGAATAAATAATTTTGTTGTTTAAAATATTGAAAAAATGCTTTAGTTATATTATATAATGTACGTATCCATGAATATTCACTTTTGTATAAACGTCAGGTTCGTTAGTGCGAATATACAAAAATATTTATTCAATAAATTATTTGGCTATTCAAAATAATGGAAAGTACTTTATTTACATAATGGAGTAAATTATTCCAGTTTAATGGTGATTTCAAAGTTTGTTATATATATAAATTATTGACCACATTTGTCCATCTTGGCTACTTTCCAAACCTAATACTTCTTTCCTACCAAATACACTTATGGTATCTTAATGGTAATGTGAGGAAATATTACAATAATAATATGATTTTATTAATCTACACAGAAACATAATTTTACGTTCAAAAATATTACTTCACAATTTTTGTAACTAAACAATTGTTTTCTCGACGTATATCTTTAAAAAATAATTGGAACCCGACATAGTGAAAATCCCGACATTATATTTTATATTAATTGTCGAGATTTTGATCAGAACCGAAGTAATAATTATATTTTTCATAATTTTTTCAGGTGTTTTGATTACTGGAGTCACCTTGATCACGGAAATGTGCGAGAACAGTCCGGACACGTTGAACCATTTCAAAAAAGTAAGTTGCGTTTCATCAATTTTCCCCGATACTTCTTTCGATTTCGATCAACTAAAATTAGTTTTTCGCAATGTGTAAATACTCTTTAACAATTTTTGTGTATCGTCTAGGTGACCAAAATACTTTATGTACATATCGTTGCCAGTATTGTTTATTTATTTACTTTTTTTGTGTTATTTCTTATCCCATCCGAACTGATCTAACGTTAGTGATTTTGTTTAGGACTGCTCTTTTCGTGAGGTACGCTCTTATTAATGTCTCTCATTTCGCTTTGTTTGAAAGCTTCTCGTACAAAAACCCAAAAAAAATATTATATAATAAGAAAGAAAACGTTTAGCGTAAATTTTACCACGAAATAATGAAATGAATTGTAAAGAAGCAATTGGGTGCTAATTGAACGGTTTATTTTATTTTCTACCAAAGTTGTCGTTAATTTGCTTTTATTTTCATGTCTCGTTTTTTTTTATTTAACTTTTTATTAGCGAAGCGTGTCGACTCGTTTGTTTATACTGAAATGTGTAATACGAACCAACTAAAATAAACTTTCGAAATGACATTGCGTTAACAGCGTTAAACAATTAACGAAACGCAATTCGCTTCGATCCAATTGAATTGATCCGATGCTTTTGGCGTCACCGATATTCATTCATTATTTCGTGATTGGTTTTGGTTTGGACGTTCCTCTTTGAGTGTTTTGATTATTTAACAAACGAATATATACAGGGTGTCTCACATATAATTATTGAATGAATTACACATTGATAATCGCAGTAATGTAATTTGATTGAATGTTTCCAACATAGATCAATACCAAAAATAAAATGCAGTGGAACCTCGCTTAACGAGTTTAATCCGTTCCAAAATTTCCGGATATTTACTTGTATAGTGAAACATATTCAAAAATACACATAATATTTATACACAAGTTTTAAAAATGATGTAGCATGCGCCCAATCCTGGACTTCTCTTCCCATCGTCACTCGTTATGAGAAACGTCGCTCGTTAAGCGAGTAATTTTTCTTACAATTTATTTTGCTCGTTCAGCGAAATGCTCGTTAAGCGAGGTTCCACAGTATTAAGTTTAGAATCATTGATCGATTATAGAATTGTGGCTGTAAAATGCACAAGGAAAGTATTTTCATGTTGTCTTTTAATAAAATCATTGATTTTATACCACTTACATTAATTCTAGACTTTCCAAATTGGTATAGAAAAAAAATACTTGTGACATCCTGTATATATATACTAAGCACTTGAAGGTATAAAAGAAAACAGCGAAGAAATCATAATTGTGCTGAAATCATGATCATATCTAAATCGAAATGAAAGGAAGTGGAGTGTTTGGGTTTCATTTGCTTCTCCAACTAAATGTTGATGTTTTATTTATTTATTTTTGATCCAGATGAAGTTGTGTGTTCGAAATCATTCATGGAGCTTCTGTTTTTTTTTATTACTTGAAACCATCATCTACTATGTTTTTATTTCTCTCTTTCGGATTGTTGTTTTTAATGCTACTGTTTTGCAGATCGTTCCGAATCTGGTTCGCATCCTGAAGAATCTTATATTGGCCGGGTATTCCCCAGAGCACGACGTTTCCGGTGTCAGCGATCCGTTTTTACAGGTAATATTGAAGAATCTTACCGTGTTTTATTACTATAATTATTTGGTTTTAGGTAAAAATTTTGAAATTGTTGCGAGTTTTGGGTAAGAACGATGTGGACGCATCCGAAGCGATGAACGATATCCTTGCTCAAGTGGCTACGAACACGGAGACTAGCAAGAACGTCGGCAACACTATCCTATACGAAACGGTCCTCTCCATCATGGACATCAAGTCCGAGGGCGGCTTGAGAGTATTAGCTGTTAACATTCTAGGTAGATTTCTGTTGAATAATGATAAGAACATCCGTTACGTGGCTCTGAACACGCTGCTGAGAACCGTGCACGTGGATACATCGGCCGTGCAGAGGCACAGATCGACTATCCTCGAGTGTCTGAAGGATCCGGACGTGTCTATTCGAAAACGCGCCATGGAACTTTCATTCGCTTTGATCAATACCCAGAACATCAGGACGATGATGAAGGAACTGTTGACGTTCCTGGAGAAGGCAGATCCCGAGTTCAAGGCGCAGTGCTCCTCGAACATCGTCCTCTCCGCCGAACGTTACTCACCTAATAAGAAATGGCATCTGGACACGTTGCTCAAAGTACTAGTTGCTGTAAGTATATAACACCTATCAATTCCTATTACTTTTACTAAATGTGAGCTTCTTTAGGCTGGAAACTACGTGCGCGATGATGTTATTACGTGCACGATACAGCTGATTTCCGAGACCACCTCGCAGCAGGCCTACATTACCTTGCAGCTGTGGAAGGCCCTTTCGGAGGATGTGACCGACAAGCAGCCGCTGATCTCTGTTGCCACGTGGGCCATCGGTGAATTTGGGGATCTGCTCTTATCCGCCTCCGTGGAAGACACCAGTGACGTTGTGAAACCCTCAGAGGATGAGGTCATCGATTTGTACCAGAAACTGCTGTGGTCGCCACAAAACAACACCGTCACCAAGCAGTACACACTCACTTCATTGACGAAACTCAGCACAAGATTCACTTCGACCAAGTAAGTATTAAATTCTTATTCCAATAAAAAAGTGTGTCTGTAATGCGTCTATTGTCAGACTTAATCTCATGCATCAATAGGATCTATATAAATTTTGATATTCTCGGGATTCTCAGTGTTGGGATTTTGATCTAAACCGTATCAATATGTTACTTAATTCTAATTGTGTTTTTTGCAGTAAAATTCAACAAATCGTCAGCACGTTTTCATCGAGCTTAAACATTGAACTGCAGCAAAGGGGCGTGGAATTCTCGCAGCTCTTCGGAAAGCACGAAAGCTTGAGGTCCGCCCTCCTGGAACGAATGCCTCCGATGGAGCTGAACCGTCAGACCGACGATGAGATGCAGACGAACGGAGAATCAGACATGCACGAAATGAAACTGGACGACAGTCCGCAGCATAGGAATACGGAATCTGTAAGTCAAGTCTTAAACCTCTTACGATTTAAAGGTTTTATATTCATAATATTTGCAGAATGCTCTTCTGGATCTGCTGGGAAGCGATAGCAGCGACCTGGATATCATCAAACCGAACAATCCGATGCCCACGCAACCTGTATCTAATAGCAATAATCAGGATCTGCTGGATTTGCTGGGAGGTCTGGACACGCTGTCCGTAACCCCTATGACCAACGATACCACCAACACGGGTATAGGCTTAATACTGGAAAACAACAATCCTATTCAAATGCCAATCACGAATAACTCAAATTTCTTGACCGGCGATTTCTTGAGCACGAACATCCTCAGTGGTTAGTATTTGTAATGGTAATCAGAATCTAATTTGCTAAAATTTCGATTAATTTTAAAGTAGAACAAGACTTGCCCACTCTTAATGCTTTCGACAAGGACGGTCTGAAGATAATGTTCGCATTAGAAAAGATGGATAACAATACGGTTTCGATCAACGTGACTGCGACCAACAACACGTTATCGAATATGTCCGAGTTTCTGTTCCAAGCTGCTGTTCCTAAAGTAAGTTTATATCCGTATTTATAATATTTACATTCTTACTTTTGACACCACGTTTTTATTGTATTTGACAACTACTTGATACTTGACAAGTATCATGACAAGTATTGTAACTATTACTTTTTACAAAAGCAATGTTTTTTTACGTTTTATTGTATTTGATAAGTATCTGGTAGTATTGGATACATGACAACTAAAGAGTAGGAGTCATTATTGTTCATGTTAATGCAAATATTTACCTCTATTTTTCTTCTTCGATTTTCAGTCATTCCAATTACAAATGTTATCTCCCTCTGGCACGGTGATCTTACCTAACGGCGTGGTGACGCAAGTACTGAGGGTCGTGAACCCCTCGAAAGTAAGTGAACAATTCATACAAGCAGATCTAAAAATTAACAACCATTCTTTAATTTATCAAAAAAACAGAGCATGTTGCGGATGAGACTGCGAATTTCCTATTCCATTGATGGTAACCAGGTGCAAGAGCAGACCGAGGTGAATACCTTCCCCACGGACATCTGGGATTGACGAATGCTTGGCTAAATGGACGAAGAAGGGAAGTGAAGGGCGGGCGTCGAGGTGAGAGATCGGGCGGGTCATTTGAAAAAAAAAAAGGTTTTTTTATATACATATATATATATATACATATTCCTTTATTTCGAGTTAATTTAAATTTTTAATTTCCGATGCAAAAGCAAATGTTTGTTAATAATAAGAGTATAAGAGCAAAATACGGATTCACCTAAATTCACTATAAGTCTATAAACAAGTCTGTACATTTCGATACCGACACAAAAAGAAATATCTATATATATATATTTTTTTTGTTCTTGTTGATTTTTATTTTTCTCTCCAATCGTTAGATTTAGTTGAATTTTCGTTTAGTGAGACACCGTGTATATATATATAATAACATTTATTTGTTTTTTTTTGTTTAACTACTTTTTGTTAGTACTTAATTAATTTTTAAAGGGCCCAAAAATAATGTTGTCTTTTTATTTTTTAAATCCGATACGCGATAAAAAAAAACACTGAAAAAGTATTTATATATATTTCGTATATTATTATTATTTCCTTGTTAGTTATTATTCTACATATATATTATTATTTTCTTTCTTTTGGGAAACAAACGTTCTGCGTTGTATATCTTTATGTACGCGCGTTCGTATCATAAAGATACTTTGTGAATGCAGATTGTCTTATATTATACTTTGATTCGATATCTTTGCTTGTTACATTTATATTTATCATGTTATTTACGTCCATATTAGAATAATTAATTAATAAACATGTAAATAATATGCATTTCTTAATCCCGTTTTATTCTTTACAGTTTGTTACGTACGGTGATTTTTATGCAATTTACTTATTTCAATCATAGTTATGCATGTTTATGGAAACGCGCACACTGCCGTCACGTGAACTGTGCTTTCGGTTGCATAAACGTGCGTGAGAAAGCAAATTGATTTCCGTCCTAAATGATACAAATTGTTAGAATTATTTCTTTATAGATTTCCTTAATGGGTCTAATTTCATATTGTTTCTAATCTGTTGGAAATTGGTGAATCAATGAATTAAATTGTATTTTTTTAAATGAAACTGGTGGGTGCATTAGGTAATTTTTTGTAATAAATTACAAGTAAATGAAACTATAGTGTTTATTAATTAAAGGACTTAAATTAGGATATTTCACTTATTATTATCATCGCGAATTTTGAAGTATATGCGTTTTGCGAATAATTACAACGATGAATCTGAATGCAGTCGAAATCAGTGATTGGTGACGGCGTTGGTGCAGTTGCCGTTGAACAGTCTATCCTTGATCATCTGAGCCATCAATCCGTGGATGATCTCGATGGTAGTCTTGCAACTGTCCTTGGTTGCCTTGAGCAGCTTGTCTTCGCTTCTCTTCTCATGGGGATCGGTGCCACCTACCATAAAACCTCCTCTACCTAGTTAATAATGCATTACATGGCATGTGTTAATGGACGATGGTGATGATAGGATATTTTACCTAGAGACGCTTCTGATTGCTCCAGTTTCTCTGACAGATCGAATATCTGACCGGTTGTGTAGTCCGCGTTGGTCAGAAGACTGGACGAGCTTAGAGTATTCACCCAGTATTTGTTCCACAAGGAATCCAGAAGCCTCCGATCCAGAGCGGACTTGAAATAGGTCACCTCCAATGAATAGTACTGCTTGCAGTGCACGCCGAAATCTTCGATTTTGTTCAGCGGAATAGTTTGATACTCTGACGGTTCTTCATTTTGACATTTGTAACCCTGAAAAAGTAAAAAAAAATGATTAGAATCATTTAATTATTGGAAAAGTGTAGTTCAATACCTTTGGGTATGTTCTGAAAGCTCCTAGGCAAACTTTGCCAGAGGAAATAGTGCGGACTGGATCAATAACAATAGCAACAAAAGGCTCTTGGTAGCTCTGATTGGTCATTTGAGTGGAGACA
The DNA here is from genome assembly GCF_001412225.1 of Nicrophorus vespilloides. Classification (NCBI taxonomy): domain Eukaryota; kingdom Metazoa; phylum Arthropoda; class Insecta; order Coleoptera; family Silphidae; genus Nicrophorus; species Nicrophorus vespilloides. The sequence goes on from NW_017099089.1 coordinate 122,949, forward strand.
TCAATACCAGACAACCAGCATCCGTATCCTGGATGACTGTGATACCATCCAATAGCATTCTCCTCCCTTCCAACCTGTCAATTTAAAACAATTTAATTATGAAGAAAATGCACAAAATCCAATGAATAATTACCAATTTAGCTGAGGTGATGTATGAGCTCATATACTCGTAAGCTTGAGCCTGAGCATTCACCCTGGTCTCTGTACCCTCCACTGGCAGAGCAAAAGAATCCATGACAAACATAGTGTTGCCATCCACCTTACCCAGCAGCAGACCCATTACTTCCAAAGTACCACCGGATCTGGCATGCATGACCATCTTGAGCAGAGCCAAAGCTGAGATCCTGATATCCTTAAAGAAGTTCGGGCTACAAAAAAAAAGGCAAGTTAATAAAATCATGATCAATATATATACTGTGTAAGCATGACATACTCTTTTTCCCACGGTTTAGCCATCAGAATGTCCTGCTGCTGCTGCTTATCGAATCTGTAGATTTCATCAACAGTGTTCGCAGTCTCCACATTGTTGCAGAGCTCCCAAGTCTTCTGAGCGATGGTCGCTTGGGAATCCGTGCTGGTTCCTGGCTGCGACATCTTCGAAAGGAAACACTAGATCAGGATTGAAATAAATAATCGACGTTAACCAAATATCATCCAAGATTCTAATGTTTTTCTTGATTGTCAAAACCGGTTCGTTGATGGCCGCTGCTACCAACCACAAGAAAGCTCAACTTTAAGCCAATTGATGCATTTTACCAGGCATACCAAAGTTAAATATTATTTTTTTTTTGGAGCTTACTTGTAACTTAACGGCAACTTTAAATGTATCTTTAAATCGGAATTGATTCTTAAACTAGGTGTTAAACGGATTGCATATATCAATGCATGTTTTTAGTATTCTCAGATTGGTCTGCCTGTTTAATTTGAATGTATTTGAAAATTTGTTGAGGCGCGTTTTATAAATGTTGACACGTTGTGCGTGATGCGAAAAATGCCAATGAAATCAAATTAGATCCATAATTCGTCTGCCTGTTCGATTTATTCGCGCTGACGCTTCGCATTCCTCCCCAAACGCAGGTACGACTTTCATTTATCATATCGCTTTGCTATCTGTATTCAGTACGTTGCGTGCCTTTGCAGAGTGAGCAGCTATGGAAGCCCTATCCAACCTGCTGCAGCCCTACAAGGAGGAGGTCGGTGTCACGGCCAGCGTCGTCACCATCCTGCAGTTCTTCTCAGGCACCTTCATCTGCTATGACATCTACAAGAGGAAGAGCACCAATGGTATCGGAGCCCTGCCTTTCATTGGAGGTGTGGTAATGTATGTTGCTCGAAATACATTCAACCCAGAATCCCTTGGACAAAGTCAAGGACATTGCTTTCTCTATTATGCACATACACACATCAGTGATTCTAATTAATTTGACTTGTCCTTGAGATAGGCATGCAAAATATACACAAGTTTTTGAATCTTATCTCACTGTCATTGAATAATCTTATAAGAATCACATAAAAACACTTAAATCTATTATTTACAAATTACAGTACAAATTCATCATCTAAGAGAAAAAAAACATATATCAACCAATCAATCAACATAAAGTTGTAACAGTAAACTTTACTTTTTTTAATTATCACTTAAACTAAGCATATTAATTACTTATAAACAGTAAATGCGCAATTAACCATAAATTGAAAGATTATTATAGTTGCAAACAAAAAAATATTCAGATATGCGTATAATTGTTGAAAACAAGATAAGCATTTTTTTTTAAAAACTTATATAGCAATTTTTTTCGGTGTTTACGTAAGGTTATAGCTTACGTTCGTGTTGAAACCTGGATTGTTTTATAATAAGGCTATGTGGAAAGTTTTAATGTTTTGCTTCTACTTTATTTTTTGTTGTTATTAATTAGAGACACGATGTGGAATTTAAGGTTGAAGCATTTATTGAAGTCAATTTGTGATAATCAAACGTTTCCTTTTATTCAATTCCATCGTTGATATTACGCAAGAAAAATACGACAATAGCATAAGATATTTCTGTTGCTGGAATAGTAGAAATCCGGTTTTGTGATGAAATTAATGAAATCTGTATTTTTTAAAAAAAAAGCATGAATGGTTACGTGCCTTTTAGTACGTAGACAAATCTCGTATTGTTATTAATGAATGAAATATAGTAGGCACTGTAAATGATGGTGTATAAGATACATTAATTAAATGATTGATATTTGACAGCTTATCAAAGTTAAGCAGCGTTTGTTGGGGATATTTCTTGGATGGATTCAACTCTTAAGCCAAATATGTTTTATTTTTAGTAAATTATCAAATTTTTAGTACACACTAGATATTATGAACATTTAACTTTAACTCTTTCAGGGGTACACGCATTGTACCACCTTTTTAATTGTATCTTAATTTTCTAGAAAATGTCCAGGAAAGAGGAATTAACACCTTCTAATTAACAAATTCATTAAAACTATGCATTGATTTTTTATGCATATCAATTTTTTTTGTCTTGCACCACTTGGTGCTAAAAGTAAATTTATCATTTTATTCATTGATTTCAATTAGTAGTATTATTTGAGATTTAATTAAATTGCAATGGTAATATCTTCAATTTCTCTTTTGAGGAAACACACTTATTGTATAAATATAATTGACAACTTGGACAAGTACTTGTGACATTTCTATCAAACCTAAAGTTTGTATACAACTTTTGGTTAGTAAACTTAATTTTAATTCTTTTTCATTTTTCTCTTAATTGATGTTGCAGTGGGATTTTGGTGTTGAAATTCTCGATGATTCTGCAGGATAAGAACATGTTCAATGTGAACGTGGCTGCAATCCTTCTGAACACCATCTACCTGGCGTTCTATATCTTCTACTCGAAGAACAAGATGGAAGAGGTGTTTCGACCCTGTCTCAAGGGTTCCGCTCTGATCGTAGTTCTCCTCTCTTACGTCGCCTACGAAGACCCCAATAACTTGGAATACAGATACGGTCTCATCGTCACCGTCCTCATGCTTCTATTGATGGGAAGCCCTCTGATAGAAATCGTAAGAGATGATTCTTCTACTCAATGAACTCAATTTTATTTTCAAATTTGTTGTTTTGCTTTAATTCAAAACAGAAATCCATGATCAAGAACGAAGATGCCTCCGCCATTCCCTTTCCCTTGACGCTGATGGGAACCATCGTTTCCTTCCTGTGGCTGCTGTACGGAATAATTTTACTTAACAGCTTTATGGTTGTAAGTATCTGAAATTGCAATGCAATATTCAAATTTCGTTACTAATTCCTAGAAAGTTGGTGCAACTTTGCAAATTTCTTATAATTGCGTAAGATGAAGCAGACTAGTAACTACATGTAGTTAGTTGATCGATAAGTACTTGACTAAGTATTGCCAAGTAACGTAAGATGAACTGGACAAGTAACTACATACTGTTAGTTGATCTATAAGTACTTGACTAAGTATTGCCAAATAACGTAAGGTGAACGGGACAAGTAACTATATACAGTTAGTTGATCAATAAGTATTTAACTAAGTATTGCCAAGTAACGTAATGTGAATGGGACAAGTAACTGCA
>NW_017099089.1:126550-162817 GCF_001412225.1 Nicrophorus vespilloides
GTTAGTTGATCGATAAGTATTTAACTAAGTATTGCCAAGTAACGTAATGTGAACGGGACAAGTACAGTCTGCATACAGTTAGATAATCGATAAGTACTTGACTAAGTATTTCCAAGTAACGTAAGATGAACTGGACAAGTAACTATATACTGTTAGTTGATTGATAAGTATTTAACTAAGTATTGCCAAGTAACGTAAGATGAACTGGACAAGTAACTATATACAGTTGATCAATAAGTATTTAACTAAGTATTGCCAAGTAACGTAATGTGAACGGGACAAGTAACAGCATACTGTTAGATAATCGATAAGTACTTGACTAAGTATTGCCAAGTGAAAGAACATTGTTAATTCATTTAATTGTACTAACAAGACATTCATTCGTAATTCTGAAAAATCAGGTACCTGAAATGTCAATCTTTCTTTGGTTGTCAAACCTGATAGAAGCAATGGTTACAACTGCTATTGTATAATTATTTTGTTTTTGTTCACTTCTACATACAATTCATATTACCTGTATCTCATTCGTGGAATAACAGTTAACATTCAACACACCAAACTTTCCATTTTCGCACCCGCTTAGTGTGCTTCTAATAATGCAACGATTGTTTACATCTACATCCTAGAAACATATTTTGAAGGTAGAAAAAACAAGAAATCTTTGCAATCTTTTTTTAAACTTTTGCATCCATGAATACAAAAAAATACAAATAATCTTTATTTATAAAGTAACGGTAATTTCTCTTACAAAACCATGAGTATTGCAACATTTGAGTTGTTTTCTCCCCTTCTTAGATTTGTTTTTATTAACTTTGAATTATTTTCGATAAACGTTCCAATATAATTTCATGCGCATTCTAATAGATGTCAATTGCTGAACTATTACTATTTTTAGATGTCGGGACGTTCTCATTGAGTCAGTTAAATTGCACCTTATAACAGTATTTATTACTTTTTCGAAGAACGCTCGCATACAAATTTGATACTTGGAAAGTATCGCGTTGTCAGAAACCAGTGTCTTCAAATACGACTTTAGAACATTGTTTCTTCTTCAAAAGAAAGCTATTTTCTCTTAAATTCTAGATTACTTTACTTTTCTGTATTTTAACATTACATTCTTTAAAACACGTATATTGCAATGCACTTTTCTTGAAAAGTAAATACATCAATTAGAAGATACTTCAATTTCATAAAAAAATCTTAAAATTAAATTTATTTTTTAAATCCGAGAATCAGAACAATGAGTTGTAAAACCTTGTTCTTGCAGGTAAAAGCTTCTTAATTTGGTCCAGGTGTAAAATGTCAGAAAAATCTTTTGAGAGATTAAGAATGAAAGTGTGAAAAACTGTGTTTCTGCAGGTAACAGTTTTTTCATTCAATACAGTCCAGGTGTAATATATAATAAAATTACACTTTCTTTCATAAATGAAATTCATAAAATACTCTTTTATTTCCTTTCTCAGGTACAAAACATTTTGGGTTTCCTTCTGTGCGTCGTGCAGCTAGCATTATCCATCATGTACCCACTTAAGGTAAAGTTTGAATAATCTGTGATCCAGACAACAAAGAGAAAAAAAAGCAATCTAAACACCTATAGTATCATCATAAATGGAATAAATATATGTATTTTCTTAAAGTTACTACTATCAGAGTTTAATGAATTACTAGATTATATAAGTATTTTAAGAGTTATATATATATATAAATTGTTGTAGGTATTTAAAGCTATTTACAAAGAATTTGACAATAACAATGAACCTTAATAATAAGCTTTATAAAAAGACAGAAAGTAAAATAAAAGTACAAGTTTTCCATTTAATTTACTTTTTCCACTCACCAATTTCTTATTGCTAAGAACCTAAATCCTCCCCAGATTTTCCAATTTCATGATCTGTTCCTTCAGTTCACATTTTTCCTCCTCTGTTTTAATACCAATGCAGAACTCCTCAAACTTTCTCTGCTGATAGCTGATTATGCATATCAGGCATTGGCGTATCGTGGCTCCAGTGTAGATGATGGTCAATTGAACTCTCTTGGTATCTAACAGGTTCACTAATGGGAGGACACTGCTGACAAGCTTGTGGGGTCCATGCCTGCACCGAATTATGGCTATTCGAGTTCTCTCATTTATGTATTTGACAGTCAGAGCAGCCTTCACAGCTGCAAACCCAAAATCCCCGTGCATCTGCAGCACATGATGAATGATTGCATTCTGGATGCTCTGCCCTTTGAATACTGCAGAACCCTTGTCCTGTCCATTTGCCCCCTGATCATCAATTTGCACAACAATGTATCTAGAAATAGGTGATAGTTATAGTATTGTTAAAGGTTGTTGTTGTCTATGGACTCACCTGTTCTTGGTCCTTACCATCTTCAGGTAAATAGTGTACTGAACCGATTGTGGACGTTTTTGAGTGAAGCATGGGTTTGTTATGATTTCGTTACGTTGGTAAAATTGTTTCTGGATTAGATGTTTGCGGTTGGTAGCAACTTTGTTTAATGTTTTTGGATGAAAGTTTCAAGTTTCTTAGGCAACTCTTCGTTTCTTTTGGATCGTATATGATTAAATGGAATGTTGGATGTTTAAAGGAATTGATATATGGAGGGTACTGTTGGTTGCCTATAGAAAGAGGTGGCTGGATGGTATTTATAGCAAATTACTTAGAACGAACTGTAAATTAGGTAACTGACCTTAAAATGTCTGGATTGGAAGAGAGGTATTTAATGCGGCGAAACAATGGAGCGCTCAGAGCGGATTCAATGTTTGTGCATGTCACACATCCAATGCATGTGAATTCCCCATCTGGGTATTCGAAAGTGAAATGCGTGCGCGAGACGAATAAACATAGAAACGGCATCAGTTCAATTAGTCGTCCAGACGCGCAAGTGAGGTTTAAGTGATGTGAAGAGATGGCATCGCTCAGGCTTAAAGAAATTCTGTGCCTGATGTACTCCGGAGCTCTGTTCGTGAGTGTAGATCACAATATTGGAGTATTTCACTTCCTTGCTGATATGACCTTGGTTTTCTTGCAGCTCATCGGGGCCTTCATGGTCGGATACGCGTTGGTACTCTGCTTCAAGGTGTTCTACCACTTTAAATTCGTACCGTCGGAGATGATCGGTCCGTTTATTGTGATCATGCTCGTAGGAATCGTGCACATCTTCATCACCTGGGTGGGGGTGAAAGGTCCCAGCAAGGAGCACGACTTCTTCATCATCATGGTAATGACGATTGGGTCTACTATGTTGATGAGAATTTATGGGTTTTACCGTTATTGCAGTTTGTCGTCTTGTCGGTGATCCTGATGGTCGTCGAGATGACCATCGGTGTCTGGTCGCTGGTGCTGCGCTCGGAGGTCGAGGAGAAAAGTTTCGAAGTGATGAAGGAATCTCACCTTCGTTTCATTAACCATGGTTACGATAAGAAGGAGTGGGAAATGTTGGAGAAGAAGGTAAATTTCTATAAGGCAGCGTGGCCGAGCGGTCTAAGGCGCTGGTTTTAGGCACCAGTCCGAAAGGGCGTGGGTTCGAATCCCACCGCTGTCAAATGTTTTGTTGCACTCTCTGCTAACGTATAAACACATCCTGTGTTGCTTATAAGAAATTTAATATTTATTTTATGTTCTTCTCATAAAATAAACAATCTCAAAAGTTATTAAGTATGAAAATCCGATAGAAAAATCACACGGATTGTTTATTTCGACACTAAACAGGCAAATTTTCATTACATTTTGAACATCATCAATATTTCTTGTAAATATTGATTTATGAGAACAGACATTTTTATTTTATGTTTATATTTACACTTATTTATAAATATTTATAAACAAAATTGGAAAAGGTTTATTAACAACATCAAATCGAAATGAACTATTTCATTGAAACTTCTAAATGTTGATTATTTACAAAATATCGTATATAATGGAACGGTATTTATTTGGTAGCAAATTAAAACAACGTATAACGGGGTAACGGAAAACCGCACCAGGATTTGTTTATTTAACACGAATAGCAGCAAATCTTACAAGTTATTGCTTTATGAATAATACCTATAATTAGATAGCATTTCGACGAAGCGCGTTATCGGATCAATATTTTTCATACGTGTTATTGCCTTGAAATGTCATTAAATTGTTATTTTTTGTCTAATTTAGACAAACAAATCTTAACAATTTAGGTGACATTGACATTTTATGTCAACCTTATGGAACCTCGCTTAACGAGTTTAAAGCGTTCCAAAATTTTCGGATTTTTACTCGTTTAGTGAAATATTCGTATAGTGAAACATATTCAAAAATACACATATGTGTACACAAGTTTTAAAAATGATTTAGCAGGCACGCAATCCGGGACTTCTCTTCTCATAGTCACTCGTTATGCGAAACGTCGCTTTTCTTACAATTCATTGTAATTGTACAATTTTTGTCCAGCAAGTAGATGGTGGAATATTAACGTTTAATGTCAAATTTAACAGATTTGAATTGTCAACATTTATATGTTCTTTTTGTGTCTTTATATAAATCGTATATTTCATATCTGTCCTTCGTTACATAAATTGTCAATGTAGGAGAAAAAAATTGAAGCAGGGATTTGCATCGCATGTGCTGTAATTACTCAGCATGCACGGACTTCGCAGAGGAAATAAAATGCTTGATCCCAGTGATTCATCGGCGATATTACACGAAACGTGATGTATGAGCAAAATAGTTTACAATCAAATGGGCAACGCTTTTAATAGCATTATTTATTACACACTTGAGTTTCCATTAATAATTGAAGTGAACAATAATATAGTTTTATAAAATCCTATTCTTATAACTATTCTATGTGATTTTTGTTTTTATTTTGATATGAGTTTCGAACCTATCATCTTTGTATTAACAATTATATAATAATGTATACAGTAGATCCTGTTTTTGTGCGGTCCTTTCTTTATGCGGTTTATGAAATTCAACCAATTCCAACGGCTTTGGCACCATTGTAATGTTTTCTATCAGTGTGCATATGTAGGGGCAGACTGTAACGATTCTGTTAGTCGATTTTGAACCAATTCATCAAAATTTTGGTTTGGTTAACACGAGTATCAGTGAATTATGTATGTGCATTTTTGAACATTTTTCCATATGTACAATGAGAAATTAAATGTTTCCATGTGAAATTTAATTATTTATTTTGTTTGGATGCACTTTCTCATGTATTTCGTAAATCTTTGACGTATTTTCTAAGTGCATTTTTTTTCTGTAATATATTATACAAAATTATTATATGTATGAATTTAAGAAAATTTAGAATATTTTTTTGTGCGATTTTTTATGCGGATACTATCTACCGCACAAAAACATGTTTTACTGTATTTGATTTTCAATTTGACAGTTTGAGAAAGTGTGCGTATTATACACGAATTAGTGTTTATCATACTAATACTGTATTATATTATTATTTTGATCTGAGGTTCGAAATCATCTCCTTCGTATCGAATTTTCTTTTAACAATTATATAATAATGTATATTTGATTTTCATTTTGACGTCTGACAGTTTGAAAAAGTGTGCGTATTATACAAGAATTAGTGTTTATCATACTAATACTGTTATTATATAATATTATTATTTTGATCTGAGTTTCGAAATCATCACCTTCGTATCGAATTTTCTGTTAACAATTATATAATAATGTATATTTGATTTTCATTTTGACGTTTGACAAAGTATGCGTATTATACTCAAATTAGTGCTTAACATTCTCTACTGCATTTGATTTTTATTTTGCTCTAAGTTTCGAACTCATCACTTTTGTATATGATAATAATTTTGATGTTTGACAGTTTCCGAAAAGTGTGCGTAATATACACGAATTAGTGTTTATCAAAAAAATACAACATTATTAATTTGATCTGAGTTTCGAAATCATCATCTTCGTATCGAATTTTCTGTTAACAATTATATAATAATGTATATTTGATTTTTATTTTGACGTTTGACAGTTTGACAAAGTATGCGTATTATACTAAAATTAGTGCTTAACATAGCTCTACTGCATTTGATTTTTATTTTGCTCTAAGTTTCGAACTCATCACTTTTGTATATGACAATAATTTTAATGTTTGACAGTTTCCGAAAATGTGCTTATTATACACGAATTAGTGTTTATAAAACCAATACTGTTTGATATTATTACCTTTGTATCGATTTTTTTTTGTTAACAATTATATAATAAAATATATTTGATTTGAATTTTGACGTTTGACAGTTTCACAAGGTATGTGTATTATACTCAAATTAGTGCTTACTGCATTTGATTTTTATTTTGCTGTAAGTTTTCAACTCATCACTTTTGTATATGACAATAATTTTGACGTTTGACAGTTTCCAAAAATGTGCGTTTTATACACGAATTAGTGTTTATCAAACCAATACTGTTTTATATTATTAATTTTGATCTGAGTTTTGAAATCTTCACCTGTGTATCGAAATTTGTGCTAACAATTATATAATAAAATATATTTGTTTCTAATTTTGACGTTTGACAGTTTGCGTATTATATAAACTTTACGCAAATCGTATAATTCTAGAACTTCAAACAACATTTTTTTTAAAGCTCTAAATGTTAAATTATAAAATAATAATTTTCATATTCATGAAACTAAATTAAGTATTTCACCGAACAATTAGCAATTATACGCGAATAAATGCTCCAATTTCCATACTCCGATTTTAATTACGCATCATCATGATTATAATTATTATTAAACATTGTTCTGGGTTCAAGCGTCCAACAAAATAATTTTTCATTCATTCATTCATATCTCGTTCAGTTTACATCGCCGGCAAATTTTACACGAAATATTAATTGGATTCTCTTCAATTAAATTCAATAATGCTGCTTCTCCTTATTACCAAAAAAAATAAAAAAATCTTAAGGACAAAATTTCAATTTACGCCTTGCATTCATTTGTTTATGCGGCGTTGCCTTGAATATGCGTAGTTTATTTATGTAATGCAAAGTTATTTTTATGTGCAAATGTAATACGTATCAAATTTTAAATGAGAAAATTCGTATTTGATTACATTAACAACTTGAAGTCTTTAGTCTAAAACAGCGTTTCTCAACCTTTGTTTCGTCGCGCGACCCAACGTATTTGCTTTGTAGTTGTACTGCATTTTGCCAAATCCTCAGTTTGACGTAAGGTGACAGCTGTCATTTGGCGGCATATCAATTTTTGACAATTTTAACGTCTTTTAATTATTTATATTAAAAAAGAAACGATTTTATTGTTTTTTTTATTATAATAATTCAACTTGATTTTCATATGAAATTAATATTTAAAATTTATTTACATGGAATTCTATAATAATTTTTACATTTTTAAGTAAATTTAATAAACATTTTTTTTTTGGAAAGCTATGATGATTTCATTTCCTTATTAACTAAATATTGAATTAATTGATATGAAAAGTTGATGCATTTGTTTAGATTGTTAATTATTCATTAATTTCTTGAACAGTTGAATATTCAGATTGGTTTTTTGCTGCAAAACTTGACACAAGAACAAAAACAGTTTATGGCAAACACCAGTGGACGTAAATCTCAATTACAGTACGGACAGTAATTGCTTGCATAGTTTTGCATTTTATTATATAATGTCCATAGTTGCCCGCTTTATATTCATTTGCGTTGCTTAATTGACAATAAACGAGGAACTGAAAAAAAAAACTTGTTTATTTTTTAGGAAACGTGAAAAACGTATTTTGTGCGGGAGATTCAAAATATTTAAGAATCATATGAATTATTTAAAATGAATATTTTATTTTGACTTAATTGGGATAAACGTTAATAGTTATCAAATGCATTATTTCGAATGAATATTTATTACATTTTTTTTTGTATATTTTCATTAATCACAGTTATAAGATTAATTAAAGTTGTTTTTAAGTCATTAATCTTACTTAAATAATTTCATTTACATATTCACATAAAATATAGTTCAATAGAAATGACATAAACAAGACCAAAGTAGATGTAATGTTTTTGTTTTTTGTTTGTTATAAAAAAAAACAAATGTATGTTAATATGAGAGTTATAGCTAAAAGTTTCATTTTACGACCTTGTTTTGTTTTATCGACTGAAATCCATTGCGTTAAAATCGTGCAGTTAAATTTAATAAATGGAAGATTTTAAATCTAAATCGAAGTTGAATTTTGTAAATATTTATAAGAATATTTAAAAAAAAGTCAACTAATATAAAGGGTTATTGACCATAGGTCTTTCTGTTCAATTTATAAGAATTTAAATAACATATTTGTGCTTGCAGCAAATGTAATAATTAGGGAAGATTTTCAGTAGATGTCGCTTCAGTCGAATTTGTATATTTTCATTATAAATCACTTAAAAATTGTATTTCGATTGAAATTTAAAAATCTCTGTAATTACTCTACATTATTGATTATTTTCTAATTGTACAAAGTTGAAAAATTTTAATAATTTAATTTTTTTGTTTTTTAGTTTAAATATTATAAAAAATTATATTATTATTGTGCAAATACTATACAAACTTTAAAGTAGTTATAATAAGTGAAAATATTATATATAGTGATGCTTTTTAATAGATGAACTTATCTTCATATATTTATTAGTAATAAGAAATTTGTGTAAATTTTCTAAATGTATGTACAAATAGGAACGTTGGGAAATGTAGCGAGCTTTTGCAATTATCGATATGGAGCACTTACATTTCGCGTCGCTCTTTTGGGGTTGGATGTTGTGGGCTGTGGAAAATGTAATTGTTTGTAGTGCGGCTTGCAGTCGTTAATTTTTGTTGATGTTTTCAGTTGCATTGTTGCGGTCTGAATGGAACGGCAGATTATTACGCGCGCGGAGAGATCCCTGTGTCGTGCATGAACTGCACCCAAGAAGATTTAATTAACAAAAAATCGTGCGAAGCCCATCAGACGGGATGCGGTGGTCCCTTCAACCAGTACGTGAAAGATCTATTGTTGCAGTCGGCGCTCGTCGGACTCCTCACAGGCCTTTATCAAGTAACATACAATAACAAACGAGAACGTCCAGTCCATAAGCTAATCTCATTTTGTTTTCGCAGATTGCTGGCATCGTTGCCTTCGTGATGTTCTATCGAGGTTTGAAAGCAGAAAGGGCTGTACGCGCCCTAAACAGGAGCAGATCGCTGCAGCGGAGACAATCACAAAACCAAACCTCGTAAATATAAACCCCCAATAACACATTTAGTTCATTATTTTTTAAATACTTTAACGAAGGAAATCAAACGAATTTCTTGAACAACATTTTTTTTTAAATCTGAATCTAAAGGTATTTCATACAGTTTCTTAATTTCATTTTACTATATTTTAAAAGCAATACGAGCAATTTTAGATGATTTACGATGAAATTATATAAATTTGATTCGGGTTCCATCTAGTTAAAAATTAAAAACAATTTAATTTAAAATTGAATCTACGAATCTAGATATGATCAACATTTGATTTTTTATCTAACTCCAAATGAATCACATACAATTTCACCGAAAATCTAGCAATCCAAGCAAATTCTGATGTAAATCAAAGTAGATTTCTGAATTGGATTCAAACGCCATCTATTGAAAGCTTCAGAACAATTTGTTTCTAAATTGACAATTTTCGAATTCCTATGTTCTAAATCCAAATGTATTCATACAATTTCATAAAATGCTATATAATTTCACGATTCGGACACCATCTAACGAAAAGTCGGGAACAATTTATTTTTTTTATAAATTAACAATCTACTATTTAGGTTTCCATTTGCTTTAAACAAAAGTTAAGTCTATTCGCTAAGTTATTGAAAAATTGGTTGTGTTTTAAGTTAATGATTGATTTCAGACCCGAGGCAATATAATTCTCAAATAGTACATCAATAGTAACAGTACTTGCATATTAAAATAAATTTGATTCGTGTTATGAATTAATATTACAAAATACACAAATTCGATCGAAAAATTGGTTGTGTTTTAAGTTCATGATGGATTACAAACACAAAGCATTAGAATTCTGAAATAGTACATCAATAATAACAATATTTCTATATTAAAATTAAATTGACTGATTCATGCTATTCGATAATTTTACAAATGCGATAGAAACGCCATCTAGCGAAAAATTAAATGCATTTTAAGTTCATGATGTATTATAGGCACAAAGCAATACATTTTTCTTAAATTGTACAACAATATTTGAATATTAAAATAAATCTGATTAGTGTTATGCAATAATATTACAAAATACACAAATTCGATAGGAACGCCATCTAGCGAAAAATTGATTGTGTTTTAAGTTCATAATGGATTACAGACACAAAGCAATACATTTCTTTAAATAGTACAACAATATTTGAATATTAAAATAAATTTGATTCTTTTTATGCAAAAATTTTACAAAATACACAAATTCGATTGGAACGCCATCTATCGAAAAATTGGTTGTGTTTTAAGTTCATGATAGATTGCAAACCCAAAGCATTAGAATTCTGAAATAGTACATCAATAATAACAATATTTCTATATTAAAATTAAATTGACTGATTCATGTTATTCAATAATTTTACAAAGGCGATAGAAACGCCACCTAGCGAAAAATTGATTACGTTTTAAGTTCATGATGGATTACAGACACAAAGCAATAGATTTTTTTTAAATAGTACAACAATATTTGCATGTTAAAATAAATTTGATTCGTGTTATGCAATAATATTACAAAATACACAAATTCGATTGGAACGCCATCTAGCGAAAAATTGTTTGTGTTTTAAATTCATGATTACAAACCCAAGGTATTAGAATTCTGAAATACTACATCAATAATAACAATATTTGTATATTAAATAATTTTACAAATGTGATAGAAACACCATCTAGTGAAAAATTTGTTGTGTTTTAAGTTCATGATTGCAAACCCAAAGCAATAGAATTCTCAAATAGTACATCAATAATAACAATATTTCTTTATTTAAAAAAAATGACTGATTCATGTTATTTAATAATTTTACAAAATAGACACATTCGATGGAAACGCCATCTATCGAAAAGTGGTGTACTTTTGACTAAAACGATTGACTGATTCATATTTTGCATGAAAAAACGAAAAATTAATGCAATTTACTATACTAATAATAACAGTTTTTCATCCAGCAGATTGTAACTCCATCTAGAGAAGAATTAGAAATTAATAAAAAAAATAGACTGAAATTAATATCAATCAAAAACCAAAAAGTGTAGAAAATGAATACATTACTATTTTGAATCAATTTATGCATTAGTTTATATTAGAATTAGCGAATAGACTTTGCTGCAATTAGAAATGCTCTCTACTAACAAAATTCTATCTAAAATACAGCTTTTATTTGTTTATAGTTTAGTTATATTTGTGTTTTTAAGAACGATGTTAACCATTATTGTCTTCTCCTATATTTTTTTGTCGATTATTATTTTTTATATTCTCTAATTTTAAATTAAGACAAATCTTTTTCTCGAGAGAGAAAAGTGATAAATTTATATTGTTTTGTCCAAGTAGTTATCGTCTTTACGTAACAATTCATTCTTTCGTCAAGTGAGAACAGTATTTAAATTATTCTCACTTAACGAAATTATGATTACATAAAAACACGTTCAATTTGTAAAGCGAGAACTACTTTTATATTGATTAATCACAGCCGTAACAAGGGAAGAAAGAGCCCGTGATAAGGAACAAATTTGCACTCTCTAATACAAAAAATACAAATTTAAATGTAAAAATTTGCGCCCCTAATCTAGTTGCGCCCGTGACAGCCGCCTCTCTCGCATCTTCTTAGCTACGGCGCTGTGATTAATATGTATATAAAAAGCAAAAATTACGTCCATTTGTGTGATCTTTTATGTTTATTTATTATTATTTTATACGTTGTCTGCACAAAGCCAATGCAACTTATACCTCGCTTAACGTTACTGCAAGAACAAAATCAACGTTAAGCGAGGTACGAAAATGTTGTCGTGGTGTACTTTATTTTCTGTTTTATTAAATTTATTTGTGCTTGTTTTGTTTATTATTTTTTTCCATGTAATGGAAATTAAATACATTCTTAGAATAACGTTAAGTGAGGTACGACTTGGTGACTGTATACTCGTAATCTGTTAGTTTTTTTTATCATTATTGCGTTTCTGTTTTCTATTGTTTTAGTCCTTCTTGTCTTTGTTTTCTATTGTTTTAGTTCTTATTGTTTTTGTTTTCTTTTAGTGATTTAACAAATCAGCTTAATTATGTTTTGTTTATATATTTTTAATTATAATATTTTATTTTATGCAGCATTTTCTTCGAACGAATATTTTCTATATATATATATATTTAAGTTCACCGGAATTTTTATTTTGCAACATTTGTGATCAATTTTCGTTATAAAAATAATAAATTTTGTTTGAAAATTGACTTAATTTGGTTTCAATTGTTCTGTTCTCTTCTATGTTTTCCTAACCTAACGAAAATGATGAAAAAAAAAATCAATAATTTAGAACGAATTTTTCCTTATTGTTTTCTATTATTTCTCTGTTCCGTTTAATGAATTGAAATTAATGATTTTCATTGATTAAAAATTCAAAAAAATAAAATATTTTTTTAATTCTTCATTAAACAATTAAACAAATTTCGATTGTTCCAAGTATTTGTGATTCAGCAAATGTGTATAAAAAGTAATAAATTTATATAAATAATACTAATTTCATGTATTTATAAAATATTTCAGGAATAAGATCAACTAATATTCTATTCTAGTCTATTTCATATGCACTTTTTACATAGCTTATGTAAACCTAACCAAACTTAATCTAACCTCAAATATAAGGAAACTCATTTTGACCACATTTTGAGTTTATTTAAATACTAATGATCAATGTTTGTTTCACTTTTGTTCGTGCTACTTTTCAGCCTCGATGTTGGAGGGGTGAAAAACCTTTTTCCAAACTTTATGAATTACGAATATCCAAATTTATTTCCTCATTACTCATGACCGACGCCGCTGTTACGTAAATCCGCGCTTTATAGGTGGAAATGAATATTTATAAATCCACTGGTTTTCCGCCCCTCATCCCAGCATTCATAAATACGTCCACGAATTCGATATTATTTTGATTCCGCGCGAAAACTCTTGCAGCTAGGAAATCTTGTGCATGGGACAAAATATCAAATTTGCTGCCCCGCCACAAGAAATAGAAGGGGCCAATTACTTAATTTCCTCAAGAAAATAACACAATTACTTATTAATTGCGCCCCTACGATTGAGCGCGAAAACTCTTCAATGATCAGGGTCGCAGCAAGGAAATTTTGCGCATGGGACAAAATAACAAATTTGCGATTCCGCCTCTAAAAAAATACTTAATCTGCGCCCCTTTCCTCAAGAAAATAACACTATTACTTATTAATTGCGCCCCTACGATTGATGCGCTTGGGACCCATTTGATACCACCTTCCTGCGGCACTGTCAATGATATAAGAAGTTAAAGTGAACTTTATTGGAAAATAGCTGCGATCCGTTCGTATTAGCAGACAGAAAACCAATTCCATATTGTCATGGGTTTTGAGAAGGAAAGGGTTTGATTTTTATTGGAACGACGTCGCAACACTTGGACGTTATGCAACGTCCGCGTTTCAGACAGACGTCGTTTCACGTAACTGCGGCAGTTACTATTTGCATGCAGATGTTTGAGCGTTGCTGTTATATAAGTTTTTTAATGCATCCCTTCGGTAATTGCGCCGTCGCCGACGACAATTACCGCCCTTCCACTCGTTACAGCCGCAATTATACGTACATATGCATATACACACGCAATTCGTACGAAATCAATTTTGGGTGAAAATAAAACCGTTTCAGGCTTAATTGGAAATTGATCATTTCATGAATTGCGGCGAGCGGCAATTCATTAAATTAATCGAGTTCGGGTATTTCGAGGTGCTTCCTTTTATCCTTCGATTCGCTTTGACAACGCGCGTGCATCTGAATGGATGTTTACATTTTTTTTTTGTTGCGGAATTACAACTGCGGCTTTACGATCAATGCGTAAAGTTGAAAGCACTGTACAAAGAGTCCTTTTTATTTCAAGTAAAAAAAAATGAGTGTTACGTCCACAGTCGACAAGTAATATGAATGTATTGGACGTAGCATACAACGTGATATTTGTATTTGTCAAGTTTGACGTGTAGTGTGTAGACACCTATAATTGAAAATAATGTAATGGCCGTTATTCAGTATACAATGCGATATTTGTCAAATTTGACATGTGGTATGTGGATACCTGTAATTGGAAATAAGATATAAAACGAAATTCATCACATAGTGTGGCTTCGATCAGTCCGGATTCGCTTTAGTCCGGTTTCAAAATGATTGTAATGCTATGCTGCATACGACTACGATTTGACGATTTGAATTTGTCAAGTTTGATATGTGGTGTATGGACACCTATAATGAAAGTAAGATATAAATTGAAATACTTCGCATAGTGCGGCTTCAAATAGTCCGGTTTCAAAATGATGGCAATGGGCGCTATGCAACACACAACGTGATATTTGTATTTGTCATGTTTAATGTACGGTGTATAGACATCTATA
The DNA here is from genome assembly GCF_001412225.1 of Nicrophorus vespilloides. Lineage (NCBI taxonomy): Eukaryota > Metazoa > Arthropoda > Insecta > Coleoptera > Silphidae > Nicrophorus > Nicrophorus vespilloides. The sequence continues at coordinate 141,168 of NW_017099089.1, forward strand.
ATTAAATATAAGATATACATTGAAATACCTCGGACATTACGGCTTCTATTAGTCCGGATTCACTTTAGTCCGGTTTAAAAATGATTGTAATGGACGCTATGCTGCATACAACTTGATATTTGTCAAGTTTGATATGTGGTGTATGGACACCTATAATTGAAAATTAGATATCAAACGAAATACCTCGAATAGTGCGGCTTTGATCAGTTCGGATTTACTTTAATCCGGTTACAAATTATTGTAATGGACGCTATTCAGCATACAACGTGATATTTATATTTGTCAAGTTTGACATGTGGTATGTGGACATCTATAATTGAAAATAAGAAATAAATCGAAATACCTCGGATAGTGCGGCTTTGATCAGTCCGGATTTACTTTAGTCCGGTTTCAAAATGATTTTAATGGACGCTATGCAGCATACGACGTAATATTTATATTTGTCAAGTTTTAAATGTGGTGTGTGGACACCTATAATTGAAAATAAGATATAAAACTAAATTCATCAAATAGTGCGGCTTCGATCAGTCCGTATTTGCTTTAGTCTGGTTTCAAAATGATTGTAATGTATGCTATGTAACACACAATGTGATATTTGTCATGTGGTATGTGGACACCTATAATTGGAAATAAGATATCAAACGAAATTCATCAAATAGTGTGGCTTCGATCAGTCCGGATTCACTTTAGTCCGGTTTCAAAATGATTGTAATGTACTCTATGTAACACACAACGTGATATTTGTATTTGTCAAGTTTGTCATGTGATGTGTGGGCAACTATAATTGAAAGTAAGATATAAAAGGAAGTACCTCGTATAGTGCCGCTTCGAATAGTCCGGATTTAATTTAGTCTGGTTAGTAATATAATGAACTCTATGTAACACAACGTGATATTTGTATTTGTCAAGTTTGTCATGTGATGTGTGGACACCTATAACTGAAAATAAGATATAAAAGCAAGTACCTCGTATAGTCCGGATTCACTTTAGTCTGGATTAAATTGATTATAATAGACGCTATGTAGCATACAACGTAATATTTGTATTTGTCAACTTTGAAGTGTCGACATACATAATTGAAAATCAGATATAAAATTCCTTGCATAGTACGGATTCGATCAGACCGGATTCACTACAATCCGGTTTTCAAAATGATTCTAATGAACGGTAAGCAGCATATAACGTGATATTTATGTTTGTCTAGTTTGATATGTGATGTGTGGATACATATAATTGAAAATAAAATATAAAATGAAATACCCCGTATAGTGCGGTTTCTATTTAGTCCGGTTTCAAAATGATTGTAATGGACGCTATACAACATGATATTCGTATTTGTCTAGTTTGAAGTGTGGTTTGTATTTAAATCAGATATAAATCATCATTCCTCGCATAGTCCGGATTCACTTTAATCCCATTTAAAAATGATTGTAATAGATGCTATACAGCATACAACATGATATTTGTAATTGTCAAATTTGATAAGTGGACCCCTATAATTGAAAATAAGTTATAAAATGAAATTCCTCGCATAGTGCGGCTGCGATCAGTCCGAATTTACTTCAAACACACTTAATATAAAGCGAGCAAAATAAAAACAAATTCTTACAGATTTTTTTAAAAATTTTAAATAAAAGGTACTACTTTTTTATACAAGTTAAGTCTCTTTTAGTGCGATTTATTTCTATTTTATTTTGTTCCTCAATTAATCCAGTTTCAAACAGCCCGGCTCTACCTATGTGAGGTATTGCTGTACACATAATACAGTTTCCGTTATTAATAAAATGATTTATTTTCGATTTTTCTATACTAAAATGGGAATTCGTAAGTTTGGAATTATTTTTCAATAAAGGCGTTGTGTGTACCACCCACTATTACTTTAAAAAAAATAAAATATCTAGTAATTAACAAAGTATGCGCTTTTCCATGAATTGACAAACGACATTTGTCAAATAAAATTTTTAACTGAATTTCTAATTTAGATTAATTTCACATAAACATTAATACAAAATATACACAATTAATGCTTTAATTATTGAAACGTTAAATTTGTAAAGTGAATATTTTTTTGAATGAGAGTTTCCCACACAAATACAAATAGATAATTGCTCTTACCTCATTTTTTTCTTATTCTTCGCATAACTTCTAGTGGTTTACATACTGCTGCAGTTCTAAGTAATTTTGCTTTTGAATTTAATGGAATCTTCTTTAATGTCGTTTAAAATAATTTTGTTGATTCAGAACTGTCAAAAATACGTGTTTCTAATTGGCATATTTGATGTTTGAGAGTTTGGTTGCATAAGTACAAAACATTAATAGTTAACTGTGTGAACGTATTGGAAGAGTAAAGTAAAGATTAAAGAAGAAAATCTTCATGATTTGTATTATTTGAATTAAAATCAATATAATATTCTTTGTTTTTATCTGTTTCAGGCATCAACAGTATATTGTTGTACCCACAACTTATGTCTTTGCTGTTAGACCTACATAGTTATATAACTAAGATTTTAGTAAATCTATTAGTCAAGATTGAAATTTTGATAGATTTTTTTTATAAAGAATTTACAAAGTAACAATTGATCAAGTAATAAACAAAAGTTATAAATTTGACTGATTTCATCAAAATTATATAATTTTAATTTTTAAAGCCAAAAAATATTTTACTAGTTTTATTTTCATATTTTTGTATATTTTATATATATAACTTATTTTTTATAAATAAAAATATTGTGATAACAATGTACAGGATACCTCGCATAGTGCGGATATCTCAGATTGTATAAAACCGGACTAACCGAGTAATTAAATAAAATAAAAATGAACCGCATGTTGTTCTTTAATTAAAATTGAGTTTCTTTTGAACATTTTCAAACCGGACTGATCGAATCCGGACTAAGCGAGGTATTTTCATTGTAACTTTTGTATATTTTTTTTGTCAATACGTTCGATATTTCTATGGATCAAAAAGAATGCCATGAATTCATATGTATTTCGTTTGAACTGAAACAATAAAATTCTCTTAAATAGCAATATTTTCCCCCCAAATTCCGAATAACTTCCCAACGTATTCGCATTCAGATTTACGCGCAAAAAGGGAGCGATTCGTACAGTATATGGGTCCATTCTGCAGCTTCTGCATACAGTATTTAATAATAAAATATGGATAACTCTTCGTGCATGGTCAAATATATTGCAACAATCTTTGCTTTTTCCTCAGATTTATCTGATTCAGATTGGAAGTGAATGTGCATTTGGGAGTGCACATAGATGTTTAAAGTTACTCAATGAGAAATTGACAAATGGGGATTATCGAAAAGGAAACAAACAAACAAAATTCTCACACTATTTCAACAATCTAATCGCGGTTTTTGAAGGAACGATTATGAAAGTTTTGGCACGTGTCTGTGATTTTTTGGTTGTTGCTAATTAAAAAATTTCTAGTTTTTTTAAAGATTTATTAATTATGAAATATTTACTGAAAATCAATATCTAAAATTATTAAAATTTAACTAATATTAATTAATAAAATTAAACACATAAAAAAAACAAAATATTTCTGTTACTAATTACTTTTACCTAACGATTTTTATATCAAAACATTCGCAATGGAAGTTAATTTATAAAATATTTGAAAAAAAAATGGAAAATTTTGTAATTAATTTCAATCAGTTATTAATTATGTTTCTATTAATAGATGCAGAATTTATTGATATGTAAGTATTGAAAATGTAATAAGAATGTTGTGATTAGATAAAACGTGACCTTTCTGCATTTAAAACTTTGTAAAATTATTACACAAAATTAAGTAATTTGTATAGAAAATTCTTGTAAAATATATTTTTCAAGTAATTTAAGGAATATTTCTCTTTAAAGAAAACAATAACATTATTTTATTTAGTTACATTAAGATATTACTAAAATTTTAAACTATAACAATTTTACTAATAAAATTTGAAGACATGAAAATCTAAATTTGCTAAATCTAAATCAAAATATATTTTAAAACTTTTATGGTTTTCAAGTAAATTAATGAAATTCAAAAAAAATATGTTGGGACAAGAAAAAAATCACGAAAATTTAGAAAATAAGTTGAATAATCGCTAAATACAATTAGTAATTATTTTTTTATATTAAAAAAATGTGACATTGAAAACCTCACTAATAAAAAAATAATAAAACTTTATGATTATATAAAATGTGAAAACTTTTTTTTGTCAACTTTGACAGCTTATTACATAAAAACTGTGAATGTCACAAATCTGTATGTAGGCTCATTCGAAGCTGTAGATTTTTTCTTTAATTTTCATGTTGGATGATCTAATTAGTGTACTTGATTATGGAGTAAATTAAATAAAACGTTAGGCCGTGAAAAAAATCGTCATATCTTAGTTATTCATTTTGTGAAAGTGGATATTTATGAAAGTGGTCTAAGTCAAAAATTATAAAAAAAAATAATAGTTTATCAATTATTTCGCGTTGCATTTCGTTACATTGCTGTAATATGAAGCAATATTTGCGACATTGTAAACATTGAATCATTAGATTAAGTTGGTTGTTGCATCATTAAACAAAATTCAATTAATGTTTATTTTAAAAGTGAACAGATGAAAGGTCAAAATGCAATAGACAATTTTCGAGTATTTGTGCAATCTGATCTTTGATTTTTGTAGAATGATCGTGATATTGTGTTCGTAAGTCCTGAGCATTATTATGAAGCAATAAAAAGAATCAATTTTCTGTAAAACGAATGATGCAGAAAATCTGTCTCTTGGTTGAAAATTCAATGGGTGAAGTTTGTTTAAAAAAAAGCCTCATATTAGATGTTGTATAAAACACCCTTAGATGATGATACCCAATTCGATGTGTTACATCTATCACTAAAAAGGGTAAATAAACCCTTACTTGATCAGTGTTTCCCATTGTAGTACCCCACTGGGGGTCAATTTGATTGCCAAAGTGGGCAATTCGAAAATGGTTTAACCCTATGTCATATTATGTATATGTTATATAGGGGGCTTAAGTATTTTTGATAAGCATTTGTGGAAAATGGCACGAAAAGGTTAGGAACCACTGAACTAGATAACAGAAGAACTCAATAACAGAAGAATCTTATGGTTTTACTATCCTACATCCCGTCAAGGGAATATTTTAAATAACTTAACACATACTAAAACTCAAAATCCCATTTCCGAAGAAAACCAGAAATGATAAAAATTAATTCCTAATATCTCTGACAGTTTACTTTAACAGTTCTTTGTTTGAAAAATTACGAGAAATTTCATAATTTTTATTAATTAGTTTTGTCTTTTGAGTAAAATGAATAAATTTAATAATGAAATGAAGAAATTTAACTCTATTTTTAGATAAATCAATGAAGTCAATTAAGTGTAAATAAATTGCACTCACATTTGCAGTGTTGATTAATCATTTTTGATGCGAGTTCAGTGCATGAATTGACTGCATTTGTGTGTATTTTTTTAAATTTTTTTTTGTGTGTGTGTTTATGTTTTATGGTAAAAGCACTTGTAAATCAGGTCGTGTAATGCGTCTGTTCTCATTACGTGATCGTATTTGCTGAGGGTTGCGGGAAAATTGCGTCATTGATTTCTGCTGGCCAGAGGAGATGATGATAATTGCTAAACGGATTTCGATAATCATTTCACTTTATTGACATGTTCCCATGTCCGAAACGTGATTAGGAATTATTGCCGAACATCGCATAATTGCACCTAATTACCCTATTATATTCAATTAACTGATACAGTGACAAATTCCGTAACAAAATTTATATAAACTTAATTTTCAACACGTTACTCTCACATAATGATTTAATTATTACCACTTTTTCTATACTTATTATCTTTACTTTGATGTTTTAATATTATATACTCAAGTGAAATATAAGATTTGATGAATTAACTGGAAAATATTTCACAAAAAAAAATACAGATTTCTCACTGATATTTTTTTTTTGTAAAAATTTGATGCTTCAATTTACTTATTTACGTAAAATATAAGAAATATTGACCTAATCTAAACTAATGTAATTAAAAGTGACCTAACATAAAAAAATAATATTTAGTATGAACATAGTTTGACACTATAGGACAATGAAATTGTATAGTAAAATTTTATCATTATTTGACATAAATGAATTGTCAAAATATCAACATACAATTTATTGGTTTACATTATCTTCTTCTTCTTCTTCTTCTTTTTAAACCTCCAATCCCTTCACTTAGCTTGTGACAAGCACAATTTCGCCAGCAATAACCCAATGGTCATATGCACATGTGTATTATAACAAGGGGCTAAAACACACAAAGACGATGTTCAAACCGGGACTCTGCGGTTCAGTACAATTAGACTGGGTTGAATCTCGGAAAGGATGATGGTGTGCATGTAGATAGGACTGCAAGGTTTACAAGATTATACCAATGTCAAATCAAATGTGACATAACTTCAAAACTGAAAATTCATCAAATTCTATAAATTTGTATTAAATTACTTTACTTTAGTAACTATGTAATTTTACAATAAGAAAAAACAGGTGTATTAAAGAATGTCACAATTTTCTAATATTTAGATAATTTGTATTTCAAATTTGTCTGCAAATGTTCTTGTTTTTCAATATGATAATGTCAAAAATTTATTAAGCGACAGATGTCAAATAAAGTATAATTGTGGAAATGTCACTTTTCATTGCAATTTTACAGATGTCAAAATATTTATAAGTAAAATTTGTTTGACATTGACAGTTGTCAAATTATTTATTAATAACATTTTGTTTGACATTACCTGAATTTAACATGTACGTTAGAAACGAAACCGTCAAGCAACATTAGTTTAATTGTTTCAATAATTGTTGCTTATTAATCATAATAATCATTTGAATATCCAGATTTATACAAATGTATACCTATATAAATTACCTAATTAAATATGGACAAAAGCAACTTAACCTAAAATATCAATACAGGTATTATCCAACTTACGAACTAGTTCCGTTCCAAATAGTTGTTCGTAAGTCGAATTTGTTCGTAAGTGGGGAGAATTTAAAAAAATAGATTAAAATAAACAAAATACTTACTTACAAATACTTTTCACTGTAGACATCACAATTATTTAATAAAAAAAACAACAAAAGACATAAATTCAACAAAACAGAAAGTTCATCTTCCAAAAATACTATATTTTATTAAAGAAATTATCAATTTTTGTTTCGACACTTAATTTGTTTTTATCACTTTATATCTCCTTGTAACAAGTTAGAGCTTTTAACATTTTGTTCGTAAGTCCGGGAGTTCGTAAATGGGGGATACCTGAATTTTCTGTTGAAATTTTGATATAATTTGATCAGAAAATAATTATTATTTTTGATATATGCGAAATATGTTTCAATATGAAATTTATTAGTTTTTATTTTACCAATGTTAAATCAAATCTGACATAAGTTCAACAGAAAAAAATGACGTTACAACATAATAGTAGCGTTTCTTTTATGATACTATATAACATGTCACACTCGTTTAGTTAGGTTATATCACAAAAATATGTCATTAAATTAGATACATTTACTCTCAATTATTTGAATTATTTATTTCATCTATTAACTACATTTAATTCGATATTTATTATATAAAATACACTAATTTTGATTAGAAAAAAATAGTATTATTATTTATTCTGATGGTTAATTTTTAAGTGGAAACATTTTTTGCTGACCTTTTCCACCTTCTCGCACCTTATTTTCCTCATCGTAAGATTGTATCGAGTTAGCAGTGCAGACACGGTTTTCTCCAAATGAAATAATTGGATGAAGGGGAGAGAAGGGAGGAGAGAGTTGGCCGTAGGGATCCGAAAACACCACCGGAAAAACACTCGAGATTTAGCCCGAAGACAGCATTCGAAGACCGGAAGGAGAAGACCCTACGTTTTTCCCCATCTAATGACTACGTAAATATCACCGAATTCGTTCCATATAATTCAATTCAATTACGATGAAAAATATAAAATGACGAACGCTTTCCTTGCAGATCGAGGACTTCTTCATAGCAAATGGAGTAAACCTCTTCAACAACTAATTTCAAATTAGAAATTTCAATATTTGCACGACGATATAAACTTTTGATTTCGCACATTGTGCAAATAAATTCCCTAATCACACAGTTCGTATTCAACTCATTTATCACAAAGGTCAGAAATTCACAATACAATTCCCTTAGGCATAAACATTCAATGTATTATAATATAATATTATATTAATATTATTTGAATCTATTGAAATATATGCAATATTTGATCTGGAATTATTATATAATAGTTCCTTTTAGTTTATCGCCGATATTGTTAACATAAATTTTGACGTCTGTCAATGTCAAATAAATGTAACCAACAAATATTTGGACATCCGTCAAATAAAAATAAAATTTCGAGCATTTGGTACATACCGATTTGTTTTCTTCATATTATTGATATTATACGTACATTTGTATAAATATCATTATTTGCTTCCTTTTAAAACAATTATTGTTAATTTCACTTGACGTTTTCATTTGTAATGCTTGTTTTAACATATGTCAAGGTCAAAGAAATGTCACTAACAAAGGATTTGACATCTGTCAAGTAACAAATAAAATAAAATTTGTGCATTTGAAAAATTCTGTTCATATTATTGATATTTGATGTACATTTCCATAAATCTGGTTATGTAAATTATAATTATTAGTTGCCTTAAATATTATTAAAATATTGATGTTATTGACTTTTTTATTTGTAACATCTGTCAATGTCAAACAAATGTCATCAAGAAATATTTTGACATCTGTCAAGTAACAAAGAAATAAAATTTTTCTTTTCATATTATTGATATTTTATGTACATTTGTATACATCTGATTATGAAAATTATTATTATTTGTTGTCTTTTTAAACAATTATACCAATATTGATGCTCATGTTTACTTGACATTTTTATTTATAACATCTGTCAATGTCAAATAAATGTCATCAAGAAATATTTTGACATCTGTCAAGTAATAAATAAAATAATATTTGTGTATTTGAAAAATACAAATTTTCTTTTCATATTATTGATATTTTATGTACATTTGTATACATCTGGTTATGAAAAATATTATTATTTGTTGTCTCTTTAAACAATTATACCAATATTGATGTTCATATTCACATGACTTTTTTATTTATAACATCTGTCAATGTCAAACAAATGTCATCAACAAAAATTTTGACATCTGTCAAGTAACAAATAAAATAAAATTTGTGCATTTAAAAAATATAGATTTTCTTTTCATATTATTGATTTTTTATGCACATTTATTTACATCTGATGATGAAAATTATTATTATTTGTTGTCTCTTTAAACAATTATGCCAATATTGATGTTCATGTTTACATGACTGTTTTTATTTTTTAACATCTATCAATGTCACATTAATGTCATCAAGAAATATTTTGACATCTGTCAAGTAACAAAAAAACAAAATTTATGCATTTGAAAAATACAGATTTTCTTTTCACATTATTGATATTTTATGTACATTTGTATACATCTGATTGCGAAGATTATAATTTGTTGTCTTTTTAAACAATTATACCAATATTGATGCTGATGTTCACTTGACATTTTTATTTATAACATATGTCAGTGTCAAATAAATGTCATCAAGAAATATTTTGATATCTGTCAAGTAACAAAGAAATAAAATTTGTGCATTTGAAAAATACAGATTTTCTTTTCATATTATTGATATTTTATGTACATTTGTATACATCTGATTATGAAAATTATTATTATTTGTTGTCTTTTTAAACAATTATACCAATATTGATGCTCATGTTCACTTGACATTTTTATTTATAACATCTGTCAATGTCAAATAAATGTCATCAAGAAATATTTTGACATCTGTCAAGTAACAAATTACAGATTTTTCTTCATATTATTGATATTTTATGTATATTTGTATAATCTGTTCACTTGACATTTTTATTTATAACATCTGTCAATGTTAAACAAAAGTCACCAAGAAATATTTTGACATCTGTCAAATAACAAAATAATTGTAATTATACTTTGTTTGACATTTATCAAATGATAATAAACGTGAAATAAAACGTAATAAAGGTAAGAAACATGTGAAGAACATGTAACTTGCATTTAGAGTAAACGTGAGCTCAAGTGTGCATGCATAATATTCTATTCAATAAACAATTGGAAACTTATTTGCTGCATCAAAGCGAGAATATTAAGAAACCCCAAAACTTCGATCCGACCACAATGTAAGCAGAACTTTACTAAGACGCTTGTTATTTCTTTGAAATTATTGAAAGCTGCCGACTTTGTAAGTCATCCCAAAGTTTTATCAAAAAAAAAAATATAATTACATAATTTCTTCATAATATTTTTAAATATTCTTTTCAAAGAATTTTGTATTATTCTTGAAATTAAATTTCAAATTTTTTAGTATTATTTTCAGATTTGAAAGTAATAAATAGAAACATTTTTTTATGGAGACATAAAAAACGAGTATGTCTTAACGTGATTCATTTCTTTTATTTTCATTTCGTCCATTCCTCGGAGCAAAACAATTCAAATTAAATGAGGAGGAAGGAAATGGACGAGTCGAAGTAAAACAAAAAACGGAAACATGTTATTGCGTTTTCATTACGTTTTCCGCTATTAGCGACGCCTGCCGCAACCGGAAAATTGCTGGCATTCCCGTCGGAACGTCGGAGGAGCGGAAATATTGAAAAAGGAAAATTCCGCGCATTCTACATGTGATCATATACAGGATCCATGCCCAGATAGTTTCACAAAACAAAGCGAAACGAATGTATCGAACACAAAAGTGACACAATCGAATTTTTTGCAATCATTTTGTGTTCGAATGGAAGAATCCAATGAAGTTGATGAAATTTGACAGTATGAGATCTAAAGGGTGTCCCAAAATTAACGCAAGATTTGAATTTGCCGCCATTTGTGTAGGAAACCCCAAAAACAATTTGACACTTTACTGCACAAAGGGTGGCAAATTCAAATCTATCGTTAATTTTGGGACACCCTTTATAAACAAATGCAAATAATTATTTATAAAATATGAATTTTTATTATTAAAATGATATGGATTTCGAATATAAAATTCTCAACGTGATTGAATCATTTTTTTATACACATTTTTCTTCCCTTTCTTTCATTTGGAAGTGTTTGCCTTGAATTAAAGATAAAATATTGAACGTTGGGAATTCGAAATAAAAATTGTCGCGTCTTCTTCGTCTCGTTTCGATACCGCAGTGATGATGAGTACACTGAACGTGATATAACGCACACGTTCTTCGATCCTTCCGCGTATTCCGTCTGTACCTTAGTAATTGGTAAAAACCGGGCAAAAACAAAACGAAGGAAAATACACACACAAATACAGGATGAAAAAAACCACAGTATATTCACCAAATAAATACAAATTATTAAAGTCAATAAATATTTTATTTTGAAGAAGAAATAAGGAAAGTTGACAATAATTTATAATAATGTTTATTTTCGTAAAATATTTACATTTTTTGCTAAAAGATTATTTTGCAATTACAATTTATTTATTATTGAATTATCCAATCAAAATATGTAAAAAAATAAATTAATTAAGTAAAGTAAAAATTTAACAAAGAAAAACATATTTTGTCCAAATTAATAAAAATTCCAAGTTTTCGTAGAAAATGCATCATAAATTTTATCCTTATACTTTTACAGTCAATTTTCAATCGATAAATTAAAGTTTTCGATTCATTTTATATGAATTAATATCTTCTTGATGCTGAAACATCGAGGGAGTAAAATGAGGTTTTAACTGTTAAAACGTGGAAGGAAGTTGAGGTTTGAAGAGATCGATGCGAACCTTCTTACATTGTTATTACATGATAGAAATCTTGTTGTTCTCGTAAAATAATACGAATGATTGACGACATGCTTGAATAATAGTGGTCTTAAATTTGATGTGGGATTCTTCGATCCGACCGCGTTCGAGCGTTCCCGTGATAGATGGAACGTTGGAGTTATTAAACTATACTATTAAACTTACCCACTTAAATATAACTTTCAATACAATTTACTATGACCATGTTGATGATAATTAACAGTAAACCAGATTTGTGGTGTTGACCATCTTCCTATAATTAGCTCTCAAATTTGAAAATGTAATACCTTTACTTTATATATAATTTCTCAATGGATAAGAATCATAGTGTCATTAAGCATTATATAATTTATAGATAAAACTATGACCTTTCTAAGGAGTGTAATAACATTTGTGGTAAAGAATGATCAAATGATGAAAATTAATTTAACAAAGAAGCGGATTTGTGTGTCAAGATTAAAAAAAGTATAAATATTCTGCATTTGCTCACTTAACAATAAGTATTATTATTAAATTTTTAGTAAGAAGTATTTTAGTGAATTCAGTCTAAGTTTTTAATCTGGAAAAAAAATATGAACAATCTAAATAAATATTCACATAAATATTACTAATCTGGACAATAAAATTTAAATTTGTTGTTTGATTAAAAATTTTAATGTGTGCATATTATTGCGTAAACATAGATTAAATGATTAAATTTATTTTTTTAAATCCACGTAACATAATTTTAATGAAAAATTTTTTCCTCATGAACACAAAATGATGAATACGTTAAATAAATATGCATAAAACTGGAAATCTTAGATGATAAAATTTAAATTTATTGCTTAGTAGAGTTTGAATATGTGCATGAAATCACGTAAACACGAGATTTTATGACTAAATTCTTATAACCTATAAATTATTTATCTCGGAAAGTTAAGAAAATTATTTATTTTGTTTTAAAATTTTGAATAAATGAACAAAATTTAATTATTTAATTCGTCTGTAATACGTTAAATTTGTGTAAATAAAAGTAAAACGTTTTTTTGTATCTTTTATTATTTGGAAAATAAGGTTTCAGTTTTCAAACAATTCATTCATCAGATAGTTTTCAGTTACTAGATGTGATTGACAACGCAGGTTCTAGTCTTTTTTATGTGTTGTAAAATGACAGCTGTCGTCATGTGTCATATTCATTAATAATTATGGTTGACAACAAATGTCATACTATAAATGAGAATGGATTATATCAATTTTATATGAATTCCTAAGTAAATTTGTATCCGGTTTTCGAACAATCTTTAAAAACCAATTACGTTCAACAACGAAGGTTCTACCGCAGAGATTATCAATCTATGGGTCAATTCTAAAATTGTACTGGGTAACTTTTTTTTAATGTGTTGCAAAATGACAGCTGTCACCATATGTCAAATTCGTTTATCGAATAGTCTTCAGTCACTAATTATGTTTGATAATAAATGTTCTACTATAAATGAGAACGGATTATATCAATTTTACGTGGATTCTTATATAGAAATGTATTCGATTTTCGAACAATCTTTAAAAACCAATTATGCAATTATAGAAATTTTTAATGGATTCTTATGCAAATTGACAGCTGTCACCATGTGTCAAATTCGTTTATCGATTAGTCTCCAGTTACTAATTATGTTTGATAACAAATGTTTTACTATAAACGAGAATGGATTATATCAATTCTACATGACTTCTTATGTAAATTTGTATTCGGTTTTCGAACAATCTTTAAAAACCAATTACGTTCAACAACGAACGTTCTATGCAGCAGTTCTCAATCGATGGGTCAATCCTACAATTAGGCAGCGTTAATATTTTTTAATGGGTCACAAAATGACAGCTGTCACAATGTGTCAAATTCGATTATCAAATACCCTTCAGTTATTAATTATGTTTTACAACAAATGTTATACTATAAATGAATTTACATGAATTCTTTTATGTATTCAGTCATCGAAATAACTACTTTTTTTAATAGATCACAAAATGACAGCTGTCACTATATGTCAAAGCAAAAAACTGTTACGAATTGAATATAACAACAAACAAAAAATTCTGTACATGAATTAAATTAAAATAATTATGTTAATAAATATATGCTCAATGTCACGTAAACAGGAAGTAAATGAGTAAAATCACTTTTATCGATGTACAATAAAAGTAGTTGAAGTTTAAATTCGAGTGAACTCAGAATTAAACATTTCTGACGCGTTGGGAAATATTGTTGAATGCACAGAACAAAACGTGCTAATTGCAACGATAAATATTGCGAAATGTATAGGAATCTCTTAGTTGGCGCAGAAATTCCCGTAGAGTGTACGCGATTTCCGCGAAGCGGACTTCGGCAATGAATAAAAGGTTGAATGGCTGCTGCATATGATCACGTAAACACAGTAGATCCAATGACTAAATTCACTTTCCACATTTCGCGACCGATTCCAAGATTAATTCGTACAGTGCGATGATAAAATTTAGTAAAAACCAATTTCTTTTTGTGTGTGGTTTTTTTAGGTCCGCGCGTTTTGTTTACAAGAAAAACAAAACAAAACAAAACACAAGCGAAACAAAATCAAGGCTTTCTCTATCTTATGCAACGAAACCGCAGTTTTATCGATTTATTTTAGTAATAATTAAATAAAGTTTTTTTATTATTGTTAGTTAATGTACACATTTACCAAAATAAATTGAAATGAATAAAAAAATGTCATATTTTCTTTTTTGATCCGATAAATATGTTTAAATAAATAAATAATCATATTTTTCTTATGTTACAATAAAAAAATAATTTAATTAGTCAAATTTTGAGATAATTTTACTAAACATAATGGATTTTTTTTGTAAACTCATCTAAAAATCTATGTTTTTTTAAATATTTTAATTAAGTCAATCAATCAAAACGAGTTTATAGGAATAGATTGATCGAAATCAGTAGATTCGTAACAATTTGCATCCGTTTCAATGAATGAGTCAAGGTTGTAACGTTCCTTTACTTTTACTATTAACAATAGCAAATCTAGAAATGTACAGATTCAAATCTTAATTTAAGGATACAAAACGTGTCTATACTTAAAAGTAGTCCAAATTCAATCAATGTTATCTACAACTAATTGTTATTAGTAAATTATTCACTTTTTTGTGTCTATATTTATGAAGTTAGTTATTTTGTAAAGTTGACATTTTTTATTAGAATTTTTATTGAAAAACTGAACATTCCTATTTTTATTTAATTAATTTTACTCTTAGTAATTCTGCAAATAACAAGAAACTAATTACTGATTAAGTGATATTATTAAAAAAATAAACACTTAAAAATCTTAAAAAAAAAACAAATAATAATTATGTTAATTCAATTCTAATATAGATACAATCATCAAATTTAAATTCTTTAATTTTATAACCAATTTTGGAAATGATAGAACTAAAATCTACTGACTATTATATAACAAGTCGATTTGTCTCTTTCGGTTTATCTTTCCCTTTTGGTTTCAGCCATCAAGTACAGGTCATCTGCCAGCATCAGACACAAAACCAAAAAGATCTTATCGAAAAGCTACTTGCTTGCCTTTAGCCCTAAAACAACTAGATCTACAGAATAGATATGTTGTAGTAGAGGGTTCAGAATATAGTATTATAGTCGCAATACTCGTTTCATCTAAATTCTGCAACTGTCCTATTGTTCCATCTATTATTAGTTTTCCTTTGTTTCTGAAACATTCTCTAATTGGATTTATTTTGTACTGCGAAATATAAATTCAGTTAGGTTTTTTTTTCTAAATTTTATTTATATATTGATTATTTTATATTTAAATTTTAATATTTTATAAAATAAAAATAATTAATTGACAATTTATGAAAATTTTATTAATTCTTTCAATTTTTACCGTAATATCAACAAAAAAGAACTAATCATAATATTTTGTTATAGTAATCGACAAAGTAAGTACTCGTATTTAGTTATGTAGGAATTCTGTGAAGGGGTAAATATGGTTTTGAGCTACGAGAATGTTGGTAAAGTATGAATGAAAACTGAAGAATGCAGAAGTTTTGACGCATGGATTTAGTACAATGTTGTAGAAAGGGGAGAGATCTAAAAGTTTCAGGAGAGTTATTTTTTTTTCTTGTTATAACTAGGCTTAGTTTTATAGACTTTTTTTTTGGAACTTTAATGACATAACAAATTTACTATTTTATTATTTAGTTCAATTTGCGACAAGATTATCAAAAATTATTATGTAGAAAGATTACGTTTCTTTTATGTTATTTTACTGAAGAAACATTTTTCTTATAAATATTGATATTTAACTGAGAAATTTTTCAATATTTAAATGGAGCAAGTTTTTTTTTTCATAATGGTGTATATTGGAACTTCAAGTTTGAGTGAGGATTCTTGACGAAGGAAACCACCTTCTGCATAACAATGTACCAATTTGTAGTCGGCCGAATTGCAGAATGTCGCTTTTGAAGAAATTGCACATTCCTCGTATCTTTCTAGTGACTTTTACTTTTGTTCCCAAATTTTTGCACAGAAATGTTTTGACAAAGATAAAGCAGTTTACAACTATTAATAACATAAACATAATATATGAAAATGTTTTCAATTTATTAAATTATAAAACGTGTAAAATGTATTACCAAACATTTATATAAAATATTTCTGTTTGTTGGGAATTTTGAACAAAATTTGTGAATTTTAAGAAAATATACATAGTACATAAAAATGTGTATGTTTTAAAGATTTGAATTTCTAAATTATTTTCAAATAATTAAATTATTAAACAATTATGAAAAATTGTTTTTTTTTTTGGAATTTCGATTATTTTGAATAATTATGAACAAACTATATAAAATGTAACAAAATTACATAGAAAATTAAAGGAATAAAGTGTTAAAACTCCCTTTTTCCTTTAATGTTTACATTTTATCAAACCAAATGATTACAAAATTTATTATGAAACATTTACATAAAATATGTGTTTTTTGGAATTTTATTTTGAACAAAATTTGTCAATTTTAAGAAAATAAACATTGTACTTAAAAATGTGAATGTTTTAAACATTTGAATTTCCAAACATCTTTTCAAATAATTAAATTATTAAACAATTATGAAAAAATTACATAAAATATTGTTTTTTTTGTTTGGAATTTCGATTATTCTGAATAATTATGAACAAACTATATAAAATGTAACAAAATTTCATAGAAAATTAAAGGAATAAAGTGTTAAAAGTCCTTTTTTCCTTTAATGTTTACATTTTATCACAACAAATGAGTACAAAATTTATTATGAAACATTTACATAAAATATGTGTTTTTTTGAATTTTATTTTGAACAAAATTTGTCAATTTTAAGAAAATAAACATTGTACTTAAAAATGTGAATGTTTTAAACATTTGAATTTCCAAACATCTTTTCAAATAATTAAATTATTAAACAATTATGAAAAAATTACATAAAATATTGTTTTTTTTGTTTGGAATTTCGATTATTCTGAATAATTATGAACAAACTATATAAAATGTAACAAAATTACATAGAAAATTAAAGGAATAAAGTGTTAAAAGTCATTTTTTTTCTTTAATGTTTACATTTTATCACAACAAATGAGTACAAAATTTATTATGAAACATTTACATAAATATGTGTGTTTTGGAATTTTGAACAAAATTTGTCAATTTTAAGAAAATAAACATTGTACTTAAAAATGTGTATGTTTTTAAGACTTTCTACATTATTTTCAAATAATTAAATTATTAAATAATTATGAAAAATAAAATAATTGTGTTTCTTTTTGGAAATGTCCTTTTGTTCCTTTAATTCCTTCATATTTCATCGCAACAAATGAGTAAAACTTCTAAAATTAAAGTATTTTTTTATTAAGTACATTTTATTCCAGAAAACTTTAGATTTATTTCACGTAATAAAAATTATATTGAATAAAGTTTATATTTAAAAAAAAATGAAAAAAGAAAACATTATTTTAATCATTCTCGAATAAACAAAAAACTTAAACATAAACATAGAAACTTATCACAAATTTATTTATATTATGTAAATATCAAATTATGAAAGTATTATCGAAAACAACGTTTTCCATGATCGAAATGATAAAAAATGATGTTACCTTAAATATTCTGGAACTAATAAATGTAAACTGAACGTTTATTAAATTTTCATTGATGTTTAATTGATTTTATATTATTTGTTAAATTCAATTGTTTATTTTTACGTATTGCCAACATAATGTTTATTATACAGGGTTTATTAGAAATCTTGTACCAAATATATAAAAAATAAAGTTACCAAAAAATAAAAGACAACTAAAGTTTGACTAGTTATTTTTTTGTATACAAACCTACATTAATAAAAATAAATAAATAAAAAAGCAACGTTATAATTTTTTTTTACCAAAAAATAAATAATTAATTTAGTTTAATTTGGAGTAAATTAATTAAGTTTTATTATGTGTCTTGCATAAAATTTATATTAATAAATGTTACCAAAAAGAAAAGATACAGGTTTGATGAGTATAGCAAACGTTGGAGAATTTTCGCTGCTGATTCATCATAATCGCGACTACTTTTGTATCAGGTGTTTGCATAATAGTAATTACCGTATCGGGTCTACCATTAATGGGTGATACGAAGTGGAGGAAAGTGAAGAAGTAGAAGCGTCGTTAGAATGCAACCATCCGACGTCAGCGTCGGCGTGCAGATGTTTCTGGAGGGGAGGTGTGGTGTCAACAGGTGAGTGCGATATGCGTGAGAGTGTGTGTATATACGTATACATCAGAGTGTGCGTGTATGTACAAGTGTGTGTGTGTGTGTGGTCGGTGTTGGTGGGGGAGTTAACTGGTGAAACGTAAGCGTAGCGACGGGAGATTGCCAGAACGCGGAACCCTGTTTTGTTAGCTGGAGTTCGCGAAAATTTTCAGTCAGCCTCCAACGGTCCGCGACTGAAAAACCCTCCACACCACACTCCACCACCACCAAAACTCCAACTTCTTCATTACGTAGATAGATCAGTAGCTGTGCGTAAACCATCCGAAGTAGTAAAGAGATTAAGAGTGCAAGAGTACACAACACTTCCCATCATCGTCGCGAATAATTGCATTATTAAAGCATAAAGTGTAAATAATTGACTCTAATCAAGTGATTAACTTTCTTCAAACAAACAAACAAACAATTGCCTTTGAGGCATTTCGCCTGTTTTTTCTTTCGTTCTGTGTGATCGTATTTTCGTGAAAAGAGAAGTTTCTGTCCACCACCGGTGGTTGTCATGAATGGAAGTTTTGCATAAGCTCAAGATGTCCATGGCCAACCACATCTCCGCCAACGCAGAGCCGCATCCGCCTATGCCTCCGCAGTGTCCGATGATCAACAGTTCTCCGATCAACAGGAAACCCATCAGATTGAAGAACTTCTTGACGAAAGCCGAAGCCTTCGATTCTCTACACACCACAATCACAAACGTGAGTAATCTTACGTTTCTCGTTTCTTTATGAAATCCCTTAACTTCTAGTTATGCAAATTCTAGTTATGGAACCTCTTAAATTCTAATTACGAAATCTCTTTTACTTCTCATTATATAACTGATAAAAATTAATTAACTTGTCGCACTTCATTAGTCTCTTTACATGAGATGACATGAACATTAACTCATGAAGTTTTGTTTATTAAAACGTCGTGCAGTTATTATTATTATTAACATCATCAATTTACAGCTGCATTAAAATCAGTCATAAATGTAACTGCGCTTTATTTTTTTTATTATTGTCTTTTAAATTAGAATTCGCGCATAAAACAGTTTTCTTTACTACTTTTGCGTGTAGTGAACGCATTTTTTTTTTTTATATAAAATTAAAATATTATTTCGATTCAATTTTTGTTTTTCGTTCTTAATTTCATTCTTTTTTTTATATCAAAAAAATAATATTTCGATTCAATTTTCTGTTTTTCGTTCTTAATTGTTTCATTGTTTCAATAATTGCATTTTTTCTGAGATTCGTTACAATTTAACTTCTATATAGTTCATTTCTTTTCTAAGATTTTTTCGTAATTTGCGAATTTTTGGATTATCTGATATTTTTTGTAATTAATTTATTGTTAATAATTTTAATCTTTTTTTTCATTAATTTATATGATCACTTTTGTAGTTTGCGATCATTTTTATGCAATATTAATTACATTATGATTTCATTGTTATTGATTTTTCTTAATTTGTGAAGTTTTTTTATTTTATTTTTAGTTTATGAATTATGCTATTAAATTTGTATAATTTTGAGTATTCTGTATAGAAATTATTAAATCTCACTGTAATTTTATCATTTAATCTGTGAAATTCTTCAATTTATAATTAAGGTACAAAGAATAAACTCTTGAATATATTTATAATTACGCAATTAGTAAAGGTTTTATTAATTAAAGTCGTTTTATTTCTTTATAATTATGCAATTTAAACTGGAAAATTCTTTAATTAGCATTTTTTTTTAAATTTAAATTATTTTATTCATTTTTAATTTGTTCATATAAAGTTTTGTTTATTGTGTAGAATTTATAAATTTGTAATTATAAAACTAATTAAGTAATGTGTGATTTTGTAAAGATAAACGCAATTAACACTTAATAACGTAACGTATTTGTATATTGAATCAGTCATAGTTTTATTAAGATACATAATTTCTTGTTTTTGCTCAACGTTTGATTTTTTTTAAACAAGAGTTTCCTTCAGGCAATAAGAAACTGCGGTTCGGAATTCCTATTTCTTTGCAAACATTTATGCAAACACGTGTTTTTTCTTAATGATTAACAACAGATATAAAGTGCTTTAGCATTTCGACGAACAAATTGATACATACGAATATTAAAAGAAAAAAACGCACTGTTCATTACAATTCGCAGTTTTACAATTTTCGCAAGAAAATATAATTTCTAAAATGCAAAATCTTCAAAATGTATTTAATTATTTAACGATAAAATACGAATATTGTGATTATTTAAAGTTGGAGATCGTAAATTTATCATATTTCAATTCAAAAACGACAATTTTCAATGTCTTTAGTTTATTGTGAATTGCTCGATAACCACGCGTGGTAATTGGATAATCAAGGAGTCAAATTTAAGCACAAAGTCTCACCTTTCCAACAATGCCTAAGTGCATTCTTCATCCATTGCTCATCGCCTGCTAAAAGCTTTTAAAAGTTTTGTTGCGGAAAATTAATAACTACGTAGGATAATTATTATATAATTTGACAACTGCAGACCCAAAATTACCAAAATATTGCACGAATTTCACGCGATTATTTTGTTAAAATCGCAATATGATAAATCAATTTTCCTTAATCACTCAAAAATTACATAACTTTTCGATTACTTTATTGCATAATCAGACACAGAGCAACGTCGACTAACTTATTATGTAAGTTTTCAGTTTTTTTTTGTATTTTCACGTTTATATTTATTAATTTCTCGAAAGTTACGTAACTTTTATATATTTTTCCTTCTTACGCAATTTATAAAACAGAAACGATGACTTCAGTTTATCATGAATTTATCGATAACCACGGGCGTTAACTAGTTTACTGAATTCGGAATTCGGATAAAGGATGAAAGTTTCACCTTTCCAATGTGCCTACTGTCAAGTTTGTGCAGCTGAATTTTGTATAAATAAATTGTTTTTTTTTTTTTAATTTCTATTGATTACTT
>NW_017099090.1:0-1651 GCF_001412225.1 Nicrophorus vespilloides
GCATTCCTCTTCTGCGCCATTATTTTTTCAACTGGAACACGGCGGCGGGATTCCGAAAAAATTGGCAGGTATGGGGTTGAAACCCTCGTGACTACATGGCTGGGCGGGGTTTTCCCTGTTTCCGGCAGGTTGCCCCAAGTCTACCAAGTTTCCATTGGTAGACGCGCATCCCGCCTTTTGCATATAATTTAAAGTATTATAAAATATGTAGAATTAGATTACATTATAGAAATAAATACTTTTTAAAATGTAATTATCAAACTATTTTTTTAGTAATCAATATTTAATACAATTTAAATTAATAGTATGTGTATGTATTAAAAAATGATTGCGATCACGGCCGTTTAAGAAAATTCAGGGTTAACACATATTTAGATTCGACTCATGTTTCTCTACATAGATTTCAGAATAACCGCTGAAGTGTTGAGAGAAGATTAAAGTACGTTTTCTTTTCCCCTCAGCGATTCACTTGATTTTTCAAATCTATCCTGTATTACTGCGGTCAGGAAAAAAAGTAGTATGACTACACTAAGTAACTGTTTTCAAGGGCTTTCTAAATTCGAAGTTAAAGCAAAATGGTGTAAGTTATCTGTCTTACTGAATATCAGATCAACTACCAGGGGACCTCAACATTTAATGACGATGTTTGATATCTGCGAGGAAAAATTTGACGACTAATGTCAACAAATTATTCAGACGTCTTAGCCTAAATCTATTCGGTTATAGCGATCAATCAGAATGAAGCAGGTAGTATAAGAATCCACAATATTGAATGGAATATCTTCTGTACACTGCATTTTATTCTTCATCAAAACCGCTCGATCGACGTATATTACGAGTATTTAACTAGCTAAATGCCGTATCACCATTGGATGATTTTTTCCAGATCAACCTTTGGAACTCGCACCCGTACCGAGAGAACTTTGATCGATTACACCTTCACACTGAAATGTGTTGGCTGTAATAATGATTTATGTTTAACAAGATTTGAAAAAATAATGAAATGATTTACTTGCTAAATTTAATGAGGTTAACGTTCTATTGTTGCAGCTTATTTATGAAAGATGTATTCATCCAAATTATAATACTTATTAAGTGAATAAACAAAAAATCATATTCTTCCAAATGGAGCTTTGATTTGAAGAGAATGTTTTTATATAATAGCGTTTTCGTTAATTATCGATTAAATTTTACTAAAAAAAAACTCTTTATCTCACAATATTATATGTTTTTTGATGACGATAACATTAGGGTTATACTTATTTAAAAAATAATTATTTTTGTTTCTAAGGCTTCTCAATATGAAACTAGAAAGTGTAGTATAGAAATAAAATGGCTATTCTGTTTAGACGTACCCAATCTCAGGAACGTAAACGCAACTATCAATGCAGATATGAGGGCGTGGCAAACCTATAGCAATGGGCTTGTGCCGATCCACTCTAGATTATCCTTACTATATTGTTCGAAACAGATCCTGTCTTTCGATGATTAACGTTTGCTTATTTTTTATTTTTCAGTTATATTCTAGCAGTTGGAAGACTCATAGCTTTTCTGTCTTGGTGAAGGTGTATTCTCTGTTAGCGGCTTCGCACACGATTCATAATTAACGCTGCTTCTTTTTGATTTCCAGTTATATTCTAGCAGTCGGAAT
>NW_017099091.1:0-4643 GCF_001412225.1 Nicrophorus vespilloides
TGATTGCAAATATAACTTTAATACTCTTTTATATATCAAGGTAAGTTACAAATATTTTTCCGATTTAATATCCGGAACAAGTATAAGTTTATTTGGTGTAAACTTACTTTACGTTCGATTATTTAAGAATACTTGACCTAACTAACTTACATATTCTACATATACATACACAGTGGCCGTTAACGAACTTCGCTTAACGAGCAAAATTAATTGTTCGAAAAAGCGGACTATACTTTGCAAATATAATTTGTGTTTCCTGTAAATGCAAAATTAATAACCATATGTACGCGTTTTTTATATAAACAAATATTAAAATATAAAGAGACCTTCACCAAGTCCCCGAATTGATANCAAGTAATATAAACAAATATAAACTCACTTCACTCGTGTATAAATTGGAAAGCAGTTCCTAGTGATACGTAAATAACTTTAATGTAACAGATAGTATTAAGGCTCATAAAAACCGTATTATTCAATAAATAATTACTTTTAGGCCTCGGTCGTTAGCCCTTTGGCCAGCCTATTAATATATTATTTTTTAATTTATGTTAGAATCTATTGTTTTGAGAGTTATATTATTATTTACTTTTTTTATTATTATCATTTATTTATTTATTTATTTATTTATAGAATGTACTTTTTTTTGTATTGAAACAATGAATATATAACCAGTTTTTTTACAAAATTTTGATCGTTTTTTTGTCAATTCATGTGTTTCCTAGAAAATTAATGTAGACGACAAGTTAATACAATAATACAAAGTCATTTATATCTGAAATTTGTTTAATCAATATATTCCTATATAAAAATTTAGTACATATCTATTTTTATTACACATTTTATGTAACAAAGATAATTTTCTAAACATTATCGCCTTTACGATTAAGAAAAGGATTTCCTCTCATGCCTCCTGTTCTAAAATATCTTTCATTTAAGTTCAAAAAAATATTAAATTTCTTGGTAGGAACATCAATTTCTACTAAAAATTCCGAAGAATATTCTTCAAAATTGTATGTAAAATTTAACGAATTATTGAAAAGAAAACTTGTAGAATTAATTTAATTTGTAATTTTTCATATTTCATTAAATAATATTAAAGGAAAGTAATTAATATTATAAACAAATAACTGTAAATAAAATTTAATACATTGAATATAAGTATATACAAAAAACAGAAAACACAACGATCTCTAGATACATTAATATAATATATTAAAATTAATACTGTATGCAACCAACTGTGCAAAGATTCAAATAAATATCACATACTGGAATATAAACGAAAAACAATTTCAAAATATACACATATAATTCAATCAAATATTTGCTAACATTCAAATACAAATTCATCTTATTGCCATCAAAAACTGATTCATCCAAAGTGTAAGGTGGATACAACAACAATTTTTTCCCTTCATATTTAATAGTTATATCAATTTTACCCAATAAAATCAAAACATTCTCCTCAGCCAAGACAAAGTTAACCAAGAATTCGCCAACAATTTTCTTGATGGTAAATTCCTTATAAACATCACCAAGATTTTTTGATAAATTCATCTCGTGTTTCCAAATATCTACACCATCCTTCAATTGTCTAAGAGTTTTATATGCTTTGATTGCATATCCTTTAGATTTATATTTGCACTTTTTTCCAGTTTCGGGTTTTGGTATAACACTGAAGATGTTATAACAGTTAAAGTTGTATAAGTGCTGTCTCTATCATCACTTGCAATACCTGCATTATCATCACTGGAATCTGAATGAATTTCATACTTCTTTGCGCAATCTAATATAGATTTACTGCTATTTTTATGCATTTCCTTTTAGTTGCTCTCCCAATAATTGGAAACATTTCACTTTCGCTGCAGTCAATAAATGTATTTTTGCATCATCTTTAATTGACCCATTTGAAGAAGTTCTTTGACTAGTAACTGTTTCTATTTCGTATTTTATAGTATTTTGAGTTTCACTCCATTCTATTTCACGTGGTTGGAGTTTAGAGTGTCTTCTGATGATTGGTGATACTTGACCAGAAAATGTTGCTTTAGGTATAATATTTATACTGTCTTCTTTGATTGAATCATTTTCACTCTAATTTATTATGCACTGCTTCTGAGTCTTCTCGAATTGTCCATGGAACCATCATCTCTTTGAGTTCATTATAAAATTAACACAATTAACTTAAAAGAAAAAGTAAATAAACAAACCAGGTTGTGTATGCAACTTTAACAGCAAGATGCGTTGTCAGAGGAGATACAGTGATTAGAACTTGCTTAGAAAAGTTGACGGAGGACCGACATCACTTGCAGACAACATATCTACGCAATGCGGTAATTTACCGTCAC
Organism: Nicrophorus vespilloides; assembly: GCF_001412225.1. Lineage (NCBI taxonomy): Eukaryota > Metazoa > Arthropoda > Insecta > Coleoptera > Silphidae > Nicrophorus > Nicrophorus vespilloides. The sequence continues at coordinate 2,346 of NW_017099091.1, forward strand.
ATATTTATTTGCCCTCTCTCGGCATTGCCCACTCTCCTTAACGAATATGCAGAAGCTTTACAATGTAACAATGTTTCAAACTCAGAAATAATGTACGAAGAAGAGTCGAGTCGACTTCGTCGTAGAGAGCGCACGTGTTTTGTGTGCGCTCCCGATACTCGTTGGATTTTTGGTGTGATGTCGTCCTCTGTGAGAGTTCGTCTTGTTAGAGATGACATCTTGGTGGAGCGCAGTATTCCTGTGATACAACGATAAAAGGAAGATACCGGTAAACTTGATTAAAACCAGAATTAAGCAAAGAACGACATGGAGGATGACTTGCTGTTTCATTTGGAATGCAAATTAACAAAAACTTATCTTCCGTTAAAAACCGGGCTCGAACGTCGACGCTATCAGTTACCACTTTTTGTAAGGAGTAAACAAAAATCTGAAACCCAAAGTGCAATAGTGGGTCTTCAACGGTGGCATTCGGATACCTGGTGACCTCCGGTTGTAAATATTACCATGCTGTGGTAAGCCGGCTCTGCTGCAGTTGACATCTTTTCCGAGCCTACTCGTTAGATTCAAATGAATATCATAAAGAAAAAAACAAGTGAGATTCCCACCTCCAAAAGAACGGGAAAAATTAATGATTTGGAGACGGTGGTATTTCAACCCCGGTTCCTTGTCATTAAAAAAAATCGATGGTACTAGTTTCGAAAAGGTTAATCGGTTTCTAATTGAAAAAACCATCTATAATTGGAGAAGTAAAGTCAATAAAGAAAATGAGGGAAGGACTATTAGTGGAAGTCTCCACTAACAGAGTAGTATTGATAACAACTTTTGGAGATCTGGCGGTAGAAGTAATTCCGCATAAAACACTAAATTTTAGCATTTACTCAATTGTACGGAAGAGTAAATACTAGAGGAGTTGAAAGGAATGAACGTTACAGAGGTGCGAAGAATCAAACAGAAGAGAGATGGTGAATTGAAGGACACTCCTTCTTTCATCATTATATATAAAACTTCGGAGATACCTAAAAAACTTAAAGCTGCATTTTACAACTTAGAGGTACGGCCATTCATACCAAGCTCCTTAAGGTGTTTCAGATGCCAACAGTTTGGGCACAGTGCAGTGAGATGTACGAGCGAACAAATCTGCATTTGCGGTAAACCGTTCAAATGTGTTAACTGTGCTGGAGACCACACGGCCAGATACTCAGATATTTGTGAATAGCATTATTTACTTACCTACGGATTTTATCAGATTTTATTCATCTTATCATTTATTTATTATTTTATTAACATTATTAAAAAATAATAATAATTATTTATTGGCCAAACATCAATACATAAGAAGAAGAAAAAAAAGTACAATTTATACATAAATAAATTTTAACATACAATAAAATAAAATATATATTAATAGGCTGGCCAAAGGGCTAACGACCGAGGTCTTTCAGTTTATGTTTTAACTTTCATCTGTATTTAATTTTATCTAATATATCACAATATATTGTGTTCCATGGAAGCAATAATTTAATGGAATTGCAATGGATGTAGTAGTCATATGTGTGAGTTAAATATGATTTTGGAAAGAGAAACTCCCTTCTGTGTGTGTCTCCAGGAAACACACTTCAGGCCGGAGCAATCATACTCGTTGGAAGGAAGGATACACATTACTACGTAGTGATGTAATTCCGAGACTGAGAGATAGGGGAGGTGTTGCCATATTACTGGAGGAAAACGTTCCTTACAGTGAGGTCCCCTTAACAACAAATATGCAGGCCATTGCAGTTAGTGTTAGATATCCCCTGCAGGTCACGATCTGCAATATTTATCTTCCAGATGCGGATTGGAATTCAAATGACCTTCTACCTCTTCTGAGTCAGCTTGCTCCACCTTATTTGCTTCTTGGAGATTTTAATGCACATAACCCGATGTGGGGTTCAATACAGAAAGATCCTTGAGGGGCTTTTGTTGAGCGGATGCTTGACGAGTCTAGTGCAATCTTGCTGAACTCGACTCTACCGACTCATTTCAACGCAGCCACCGGCTCTTTCTCGTCCATAGATTTAACATTCTCTTCGCCAACGCTGGCTCTGGGCCTTAGGTGGTGTCCGCTTGACTCACTATACGGAAGTGATCATTATCCTATCTTAATAACCACAGACTTTGCTAGAACTCCACAATTGGTTCATGGACGTTGGCGCCTCGGGTCAGCGAACTGGGAATGTTTCTGTGATGATTTAGTTTTTTCTGATATATCAGATAATATTAACATAACAGTAATGGACTTCATTGACAGTATTACACGAT
>NW_017099092.1:0-6915 GCF_001412225.1 Nicrophorus vespilloides
ATTCACTCATATTCACTCATATTCACTCATATTTACTCATATTCACTCATATTTACTTCACAAAATTCAAATTTAAACAATCTTATAACATTTCTTTAATATTGATCTTGGTGTAATTATTTGTTTCTTATTTTATTTCTAATATTGTATTGTATTTATCTGCATATCAACGATTTTCTTTTGAAATTCCTGAGATTCAATAACTTTATCAAATTTGTTATGTAAAATTATGTAAAAAATTAAGATAGCAACTGACATTTATATACTATTTAAAGCCCTATTTTGCCATCAAATTTATAATATTTTGAAACTAATTATTTTATAGTTTAAATAATAAATTAGTTTTACTTGATTGACTGTCTCATTAATAAGTCAATGATATATTTTTGCTACGCCATCTTTTGGTTTGTAAAAGAAACATTCAGATTTGCTATTTTCAATGTTTATATAACTCATTTGTCCTATACAATAGTTTTATAAATTAATTATGTTACTCAATTTGGTTTATCTTTTACAAATAGTAAAGAAAATTGATTCTGAAATGTATTATCATTACAAAAATATTGTTCAACAAATGGACAAATTTCAGTTTTTTTAGTTATATGTCAATAACATCTTATTATTACACCATCTTTTGGTTTGTTCTAGAAACATTCCAGTTTACTTATTTCAATCCAATGGCATAAGTTGTTAATAAATTAATTAATACTGCGGCTTCAATAAGTACGGAATTATGATAGAATATTATGAAAATTTAAAAAGAAACTAAATATTCATAATATTTTCACAATAATTCCACAGTAAAGACTATTTTTGTGCTGTTTATGAGCTTTTAAAGTTTTAGATTAGTCCGGTTTCGGTCCGGAACCGACCATGCGCACTATTTGCACTGTTATATTTATTTTTAACGGAAACAATCAAACGATTTTTCAACAGTTAAAATGTGTCTGCATTCCCGTCTGTCTATTCACAATATTTACATTTTTTCAAGTTTCCCGCGTAGCCGGAATAATAATCCAAAACCTAAATGGCATTCCACACCTTAACAGTTTCGCCGAGCTCTCGTACGTGTGTGTATGTATATATATGAATACATTTTTTTTTCTTCTTCAGTAGATTCACGAAGAAAAATTACGCAACAATGGGACGGAAGCGTGTGAGACTCAACCCAGATCCATTCTTAATAACAATTTTACATTTTTTTCCCTTCTTCGCCGCTCGACAAAGGATACGCAAAGAAGAATGCACTGTGGGAACATTTCAAAAATGCGATTAACTTTAATTGCCCTTATAACATGTATATAGGTGTATCTATATATCACGGGAGTATAAACCTCTTTGTAAACGTAATTAGTTCATTTAGTTCAGAAACAAATCATTAAATTATTAGTCGGCAAATTCTTCACTCATTAATGTATGTTTTTTTATTATGTCTTCATATTGTCTATTCGAATTCATCTTTCAATTTTTCTAAATAAATACGGTTTTTGATAAACAATTTTATACAGTGGGATTTCAGTTTCCGACCAAAATTTAAAAAAAAAATTGCTTTCATATATTTGAACGTTAGGATATGAAATGAAAGTGTGTATACATAAAAAAAATAACCTTTAATTTTGATTACACTCCGAAAAACTAAATATTTGAATTTAGTGAATGCATTAATTAATTTCAATACTATAAAATTGATACTGCATCTTTAATTTCAATGTTACAAGTCTTTTCTTATTGAATTATTTTCCTTTTAAATTATTGTGACGTAATTCAAGTACAACTCGGTACTTATGAAATTAAATGCCTGTTTGTATTTTAACAAATAAATTTACTTGACTCGTTACTTTGCAAGTATCTTCAGAAATTGTCTCTTAATAGTCTCAATCAATTATTTTCCTATTCAATTATTATTTACAAAATAATAATTGAATAGGAAAATAAATATAAATATCGTAACATAACTATGTAAGTAACTTGTCAAGTATTGCGTAGTGTAGTACAAATCAGTAAATGTATTTGACAAATGTGTGTATGAACGCAGTAAAAGTATTAACAAGAAAATTTACTTGGCTCATTGGTAAATAAGTTTCTCTTAATCTCATTAAATTATTTTCTAATTAAATTATTATTTTGTATAGAAAACGACGACACAAGTAAATCGTCAAGTATTGCAAGTACAAATCAGTAAATTTGTTGTACTTTTGTAAATATTTTTACAAAAATATTTACTTGACAAGTAAGTATGAAAATTATTTCTTAATAGTCTCATTGAATTATTTTCCTATTAAATTATTATTTTTAATATAAATATAGTAATCTAACGACACAAGTAACTTGTCAAGTATCACATAGAATATAAGTACAAATCAGTAAATTTGTTGCAGCCTTGTAAATTAAATGACAATATTTATATCGACGCAGTACAAGTATTTTAATAAAAATATTTACTTGGTTCATTACTTGACAAGTAACTATGAAAATTATCTCTTAATAGTCGCATTCAATTATTTCCCTAATAAATTATTATTTTTAATATAAATATAGTAATCTAACGACACAAGTAACTTGTCAAGTATCATATAGTATATAAGTACAAATCATTAAATTTGCTGCAGTTGTAAATTAAATGCCAATATTATTTTGTTCAAGCGCATTAAAATTTTATGTGAAATAAAAAAAAACATTCGAAAATTTAATTATTTTTTAATAATTGCATGTCTTGTATTAATCAACTTTGACCTATTAAGAATTCACATTAAGTTTAAAGTAATGAACACCTTTAAATTTTCATTGTTTCCAAATACATTTGTAAAACAGAAACGTATTCCATAACTGGACATAAAAAGACCACTGTTACATTGTCGTAAATGTTTTCTTTTCTTCTTCATGTTTCGCTTTAGTGATACATTTTAGCATGGTTTATTGATAATTTGGTGCCTAAAGCTGTTAAAACTGTTAATTTATATCTCATTCGTGTTCTATTTAAATATTAAGTATTTGAAATTGTAACGTTTATTGAATTATTTATCATTTATTATTTCCATACATTTTTTTGTATAAATTTGTAAGATGTAAAAACATTTACTTTACATCTTAGTAATTAGTAAATGTATACATTTATTAGTCAACTTTACATTTGATTTGCTGTGAATATATTTACTTTATAATTTAGTAATTAGTAAATGTATACATTTACTACAGAAAGTTTGATTTGTAGAGAATATATTTACTTTAGAAATTAGTAATTAGTAAATGCATACATTTACTATTCAAGGTTTACATTTGATTCGTTGTGAATACATTTACATTACCAATTAGTAAATGTAAACATTTACTAATCAAAATTTACATTTGATTTATTGTGAATACATTTACTTTACAAATTTGTAATTAGTAAATGTATAAATTTTCTACACAAAGTTTAAATTTGATTCGTTGTAAAAACAAATTTCAAATCAAACCAAATTTGATTACACATTTCTTTTGCGTTTATATAAATAAATATTTTTGAATGTATTTAATTCTTCAATTAGTTCAGTTTCAAACAGTCCGGGTTATTCAACACAATAAAAATACGTCTAATGTATAAAAAAACTTGTTTTGTAATTTATTTGGAATTCATTTTATTGAATTTTTTAACAATAAAAGTATGTCTTATAAACTTAAAATTAATTCATTTTCAATTAAATTTAATTTAATGCAATTCTAAATAAAAAATAAATGTCATCATGAATAAATGTTCGATTAAGTTGGAATCAATCAACGAAAACCGCATATGTTTAATGCATTATTGATTGGAATTGAGAAGTTTAAAGAAGCCGCAGTTTGATGAATCCCGTTCGCATTCGGTCACAACAATAAGCAGAAACAGAATTCAAAGAATTTTCAACAATTTGTACCATCTTAAGGATTTCTTTTCTTCTTCTAACAAACGGTCACAGAAAAAGAGAAAAAGATGGTTAAGCACACACACACACACAGTGCTCGACGTCCTTTTCATTTTCTTGTTGCGTTTTTTTTTTGTTGAAGCGCTTCATTTTTCCTCGTACCTCGAGCACACCATACAATTGATTTTATTTATGAGAGAGAGAGGAAAAAAGAAATGGTCGTTTTCTTCTTGCTCTCCACACCGTTTGCTTGAAAAGCCGGCTTCGTGTTTATTCACTAAGTGTTTACAAAGCAAAACGGCAATGCAGAAATGCGAGCATGCGATTTGCCCGTCACACACAATCTCTGTGTGTGTGTGTGTGTGTGTATATATGAGGATAGAACACAAAGGTGGAAAAACGGCTATAAAATAATCGAAACAATTAAAATTCAATGCTTTCTGTAAATGATTCTATGGTTATTATTACATGGATCATTCAGAAGTTATCTAACTGTTCTTTTCAAACACTAAAATAACATTATTTTTTTGGTTTTTTCCTTACCTTCAATATTTATTCTATAAAATAAAGTAATCTTACATAATTGACTATATTCTAAGTCAATTATGAATTCACAAAATAATAGAAAAGCATAGTAGAATAGTTTTGATTATAATTATTTAATTAGTTATATTTTTTAATTTCCCTGTTTTGAATTCTTCTATTTCTTACTTTGTAAATTTCTTTCTTAATAACAATAATATTTTTTTTGCAATTATAAAAATACAAAATTAAACCTTAATATTATAATAGTTTTAATAAAAATAAATATATTATTTCTTATTTTAAGGTTTCTATTAGTAATACCTCGCATAGTACGGGTAATAGGTGCCACCAATATCCAAGCTGTTTGAAACCTGACTAATCGTAAAACTAAATATAATACTAATAAACAGATACAGATTAGAAAACAATAATCGATCATTACAATTCTTGTAATTTTGGAAAAAATCCGGACTAATTGACACCGTACTATGTGAGGTTTTGCGGTATTTCAAAAGAATTTCCTTAATAAAGTGAAAAAATATGCAAATATTATTTTTACAAATAGTAATAAGCAATACCTGACATAGGACGGGTGCGCTAATATACCTGTTTTTTTAACCGCACTAATTGTGGAACTAAATATAATATAAATAAACCGCATTTTGTGTACTCATTTTTTTTTTATAAATTTACGCAATTAAAATTTTGTATGTTTTGAAATTTTCTAATAAGGCTATAGTGAATCGAAACCGCACTATGGGAGGTATTGTGGTATTTCAAAAGTTTCCTTAATAATGTGAAAAAATTTACAAAAAAAACTCATATTTTCAACTAGTAAAAAAATATTTTGTTTTGAACATTAAATTTTCTAATTAGAAATGTTCAAATTTTATTTTGAAAAAGTAAAACAATAATTAATTCAAAATAAGTTTTTAAAACTGGAGTTTACTACAATTTCATATTTAAGTGAATAATATCAATTTTTACAAATATATAACATTTTTCTTGTTTTGATATTTAAATACCAAATGAGATTGCTTTTTATTAAATATTAAAAAATAAATCTTTTTAAAACCGGACTAATAAGTAACTAAATGAAATAGATATAATTAAAATTTTGTTTGAATTGAAATTTTCTAATCGGGCTAATCCGGACTAATTGAAACTGTACTATGTTAATTATTTCAAAAGTATCCTTAATAAAGTAAAATAAAATGAATAAAAAACTTCAAACTGAATGTAAAAATTGCAATTAAACAAAATTATTTTGTAAAGTTTCTATATGTAATTGTTTATTTTTTTTTCATATTTTCTAAAGCATTATTATATACAAAATCGAACTGTGATATTTACATACGAGTAATTACGTAAATAATTAAAATCGATGTAAGTAAATTATGTAATTAGCAAAGTAATTAAGTATGTAAGTAAGTGAATAATTTTCATTTTTACAAACATATAACATTTTTCTTTGTTTTGTATTATTTAAATACCAAATAAGATTGCTGGTAATTCTTTCGTTCTCTTTATGTTACCTATTTGCATTTTATTTAGTTTTCCGTTGCTTCTTGCACAGCTTCTTGTATTTACTTATTTCTTATATTTTTTTATTACTTAGAATATGATTATCATTATTATCTGGCCGTCTTTATCTTCTTGAATTTCATCCGCTGCGAGAGCCGCTACACGCAACGGCGTTATGTAACTGGTCGGGGCAGCTCACCCCGTTAAATTTATTGCTCCTTGCGACATGGCATTCCTCTCGTTAGACAGGAATTTCACTTTTTGCCCATATCGAGAACATACAAATTAGGTTAGGTCATCTCAAACATATGCCATAGCTTCCTTGGTCGTAATTTTTGGCATGCAAGTGTTTCATTACTCTTTTTTTCCGTTTGCCTAGTACTTATATAGATAACGATCGTATTGCAATGTTTCTTAATGTTTAATCCTGTTAGTTTCATTAAAAAGTGTAATGAATATATTTGAGATTTACACAGTTAAACGCAACTGAATTACTTAAGTTAGGATTACAGAAAAGTAGATTAATTTTGGAATGACATTAAAGTTCAATTTATTATATACATTTACACGTCATCAAGAATATTAGTCATTAGTCACTTTAAAATTAAGAACAAAGTAAAATTATTGTTATTAAAAATAAAATGATACTTCTTCCTGTATTTTCCGTTTGCCCAGTACTTATGTAGACCCCCCCCCCAGTGGCGGTCCAGTAAAATATTGTGGGGTCGCAAAAAAATAATGACAGATCAATCCTGATTGTTTTTCTACACTATACCCATTCATGGGGGGTCGCAAAACTTTTTATGTCCAAAAGGGGGTCGCGGACCAAAAAATTTGAGAATCACTGATAATCATATTACAATGATTATTAACGTTTAATCCTGTAATTTTCATCAAAAGTGTAATGAATATGTTTAGGATTTACACAGATTAACACAACTGAATTATTTAAGTTTGGATTACAGAAAAGTAGATTAATTTGGAA
>NW_017099093.1:0-4106 GCF_001412225.1 Nicrophorus vespilloides
ATATGTGTTTACTATCTGATTTACAGTTAAAAATTAATAATAAATAATTGCAAGTTTACATTGTAAATCGAAGCTGCTGTGTGTATAAATATGACAATAAGGGATGGTTGATATAGACATTATAAAATGTGTTTTAACATGGGTCGAAGCAGCCGTACATAGCGATAAATTCTGGTAGAGGCAAGTAATGAAGCAAGCAAGCAAGCTACGGCCCTAGCCAGGACAAACCCAATAATCCAATATTTTACGAATCCGCTATTTGGGTCACAGATGTTGCGAGTTTATGCCGTCGAGGAAGTGCACATAATTTACCATCAAAAATCTTAAATTAATACCAGAAGACTTACAAGTCCTTCCTATCTTTTTATACTATACTATATACATTTACATTCTCTCTCTATATATATATAGAAATGCATATTCCGCAACACATGCGATGCTACTTTAAATAAACCCCTCGGATCGCGAACGAAATTTCACACACATCATGCAAAATATTGGATCTTCACGCATCATACGCCGTGTTTGGGGAGAGAACGTGTGCGTGTATCAATCCATGTGTATGCATGAGAGAGAGTGGATGAGATCGGCCATCAAATGAAAATATAAATTGATACCACTATCTCTCCATTGCAGACTCCGCATATTCTTACTCACCAGAAAAGGAAAACATGTAAAAACCCGCCCTCTCATCGGAGTGGAAAGGAAAAAAATATGCGTGCATATATACCCCTAACCCGGCCATACGTTTGTGACAAATTTAAAAATAATATATGGCATCTTCGCGGCTCCCCCTCGAGCGAATTCGGACTCGTAAATTCAATTCCGATGACCCGACACCACCTTATCCACAATTTCACCACCCTCCGACGAACACCCCACCTCTCAAACATGCAGACAAAAAAAATTGTTTGGAAAAAAAAAATGTATAAAACCGCACTCTCCACGCAAATAATAGAATGGATCGGACATAAAACCGGGGATAGTTTTAAAGAATTTTTATATTTTCCTTTGTCAAAAGCAAAGTACTTGCAGCAAACCCTCTTTGTTTCGCCCTTTATTCCATTATTAAAAAAAACATACTATTTGCTTTTTATTTACGACTTTTTTATACTATAAATATTATAGATAAATTCTTCATAATAGAGTGAAATATTAATAAATTATTTCAAAATACAGGACTTACGAACTCCCGGACTTACGTACAAAATTCTAAAAGCTCTAACTTGTTACAAGGAGATATACAGTGATAAAAAAATAACTGTCCTAACAAAAATTGCTAATTTCTTTTATCGTTAAATTATTAAAGTTTATTAGTAAAGAAAAGTATTTGTAAGTAAGTATTGTATTTATTTTAATCTATTTTTTTTTTAAATATGCAGTCAGAAATACGGAATTTAACATATATAAAGGTAAAAACAATGATAAAGTGTAGTAAGATAAGTATATTTTGAAATTTCCCTGACTTACGAACAAATTCTACTTACCACAACCCTTTGGAACGGAACTAGTTCGTAAGTCGGGAGATAGCTGTATTTACCAATTTTTTATATATTTATTTTTGTTATAAACAATGTGCTTTAGTTGTATTTTGCTCTATTAGCACAATTAGCACAACTTTACGATACTATCATAATTATTTATAGGTGATATTGCACAACTTAACAGTTTTAAATGATCTAAAGTAATAAATAAAAAAATACGAAACGTATTTTTAATTTTACTACATTTTTTAAAATTTTATTTGTAATAAAAATAAACTACTTTTTATGTTAGTAATAGATCGTATATAAACTTAGATGTTATGTTAAAAATTACATAAACACTGGAAATAATTAATTAAAAATAAACGTATTTTTAAAATAAATGTAATATTGCAAATCAAAGATAGCGTGCTTGATTAATAAAACAAGATTAATTACAATTTAAACGAAATTTGTAAATAAACACGGTTTATTAATAATGTTTATAATTAATTTTTCTAAAGAGATCGAAGTAAAAAGAGAGAGAAAAAAAAAACATAAAGAAAGAGAAAAAAATCTTCCTAGAAACTTAATAATGTTGCGAAGCTATTTCTTATGTACACAGTCTATTAATATTTCTGAATATTTACACGAGTCAATTCATTCCAGTGGAAAATATATATTTCGCGTTATATTAACTTTCAAATGTATCCACTTCAAACGTAATTGCATGATGATCGTCGAACTATTCTCGCAATTATTTCGTTAATGCGATTACGCACATCGCATAGCGAAATCTGCAGTGTTCAGAGTAAATAATATATTATAGTAAAATAGGAGGCTAAACATGTTACAATGTAATAGCAAATGCGTTTTAAAAGGAGTAAACCCGAGTTCATTCGATTACATATTTATTCAATTAACTTGCGTGCCGTGGAAATAGTTCGGAAAACATCCTTGTAAGTGCACTTCAGAAGAGCAGGTTCAATATTCATTTAAGAAGTTTAGCCATGAATCTCGAATGGATTAAAAAAACAACAACACAGGTTTTAAATTGATACTAAGTGTACATTTAATTGATTCGATTATGTGGACTATATTATAATATAATTTTACGCTTATTAAAACTGTTGTATATACAAAATAAATATGAAATAAAAATAATTATCAATAAAAATGGCAAATATTAATAGTATTTTGTGAATAAATCATTACGTTTATACATTTTTTACTTATTTTGATACATAATAAAAGTATTTGTGAGTTGTAAACACATTTAATACAAGCAAAAACTCTTTGGAATTGATCGTGCAAATCTCGCAGGCTTTTGCAAAGTCATTCAATCGTAGCGGAACATACAATTATAGAAGGTTTTCGATCATTCTCAATGTTCAATATAAAAAATAAAACACCAAAATACATGGAATTACATTTCATATACAGTTCCATATTTTATTTGAAAATATTTATGCTCAATATATGATTTTGAAATATGAAATTTCTATTTAATTTAAATTATAAAAATAATTAGTAAAATAAACAATTTTTATATCAATTCAATTATAATCAGTTGTGAATATCTACATTTAATTTCCTTTCGTTATAAAACTCTATGAAATAATTACAATGTAATAGAAGTGCTACTAACTTTTTTCTATGTAATTTCATTGTTTAATATGCAAAGTGTCATAAGACAAGGTGCCAGGATCCGTTTGCAGGACTTACATTATCAATACAGGAAGAGTAGATACACAAGGGTATAATTTTTATGAAGCTGTTTCCGGTTTGAGAGGAAACCCATTTCCTGTACCAATTCGTCCCCCATCAAGGATCCATTCGTATATCCTTAGACTTATTTGCATATCCATCCACCCCAATACGTTAAACGATTTGATAGAATGTTTTGTTTCCAATGTATTTTTTATTCTAAATTTTATTTAATTTTATATTAATATATTAATTAGTATACAACAATACCTCTTTTACCTCATACTTCGGTCTCGATCAGTGCAGATTCATAAAATTTCAAATAATTGAAATTTTAATTGATAAAATTATTATTTGATACATAAATAATCATTTTCTTCTCAATTGCTATGCGGTTTATTTGAATGCGTTTTAAAAGTTCTTTATTAATCCGGTTTCAAATTGTCCGGAATAATATTTTTCTTATATTTTGTATCAAATTATTAATTATTTCTTAAGTTTTATTTATATAAAATTTCTCAAAATAAACTCGTTTAAAGTGAAACTATTGAGTGTAAATAAATAGTTTTTAGTAATACCAATAATTAAAACAAAGTTCCAAGTTTGTATTTAAAAGTTTATCAGAACCGTGCGTCTCTCCGTCCTTGCGTTACATTATTATATAATAGCACGTGCAGAATTTGATCTGGAATCTTATGTGCAGTGCTGATTACATTGTTTTTTTTTCTCTCTCTCTTTTAATAATAATATTTTTATGGAGGCGAGATTTAACAAGCGTAGTTATATTTATACGAGCCATACATTTACCTCTGTTGAAAGAACGGAAACGAAAACAATAAAAAATCATCGAATTGTGACTTGTTATCAGAGATAACACACTCAGGCACATAAAAATAAATAGCTTTCGCCCCTGAGGGGGTGTCGGGAAGAACAAGG
>NW_017099094.1:0-10044 GCF_001412225.1 Nicrophorus vespilloides
TTTAGCAATTCTCAATATGTCAAATTTCATAAACGTCGAAATTATCAAAATATATGAACTAATTGAGATTGGAACTAACAACTTTTGTAGTTTGTTTTGACAATTATTTGACATTTATTATTTAGTTAATTGAAACGTCAATTATTTTCGAAACGCTCACATTCGCATTATTGACATACGTCAAATTTAGCAATTCTCAATATGTCAAATTTCATAAACGTCAGAAATTATCAAAATATATGATAACTTACATTGAGATGGGAACTAACAACTTTTGTATTTGTTTTGACAGTTATTATTTAGTTAATTGAAACGTCAATTATTTTCGAAACGCCACATTCACATTATTGACATACGTCAAATTTAGCAATTCTCAATATGTCAAATTTCATAAACGTCGAAATTATCAAAATATATGACAACTTACATTGAGATGGGAACTAACAACTTTTGTGTTTGTTTTGACAATTATTTGACAGTTACTATTTACTTAATTGAAACGTCAATTATTTTCGAAACGCCACATTCACATTATTGACATACGTGAAATTTAGCAATTCTCAACATGTCAAATTTCATAAACGTCGAAATTATCAAAATATATGATAACTTACATTGAGATTGTAACTAACAACTTTTGTATTTGCTTTGACAATTATTTGACAGTTATTATTTAGTTAATTGAAACGTCAATTATTTTCGAAACGCCACATTCGCATTATTGACATACGTCAAATTTAGCAATTCTCAATATGTCAAATTTCATAAACGTCGAAATTATCAATATATATATGACAACTAACAACTTTTGCATTTGTTTTGACAATTATTTGACAGTTACTATTTAGTTTCGGTATCGCCAATAGAGAGCGTTTTTAATGACAATAACCAAATGCGTGTACATTTGCGTTGCGGTAATTCCGATTTAAACTGCACTTCGCTGTCCAATTGTGCTTCTCCCCTTCTGCCAAAATGAAGAGGAGAAGAGTTCGAAAAAAAAAAAACCGCTCCGCTTTTGTCCTGCCGCATGCATTAAACACATACGCACGGGGTGCACAACCGTTCTCGTTCCCTTCACAACCACTACAACAAATGGACAAATCCGCGGAGGATAAACCGTAGCGCAAAGATACTCTCTCTCTAGTATGCACACGCTCTCTCAGGGATAAAGCGAAACCCTCGACGATAATTTGCATCAATGTGTATATGCGACCCTCGAAACATCATTATTATTAGATTCAAATGTTTGGCGGCCATTGTTCCACCCCCAACGCTTCTGACACTTGACGCCTTGTTGCCAACCTCGTTTAATTCCTCTTGATTAATAGGCAACCCGCATTCGAATAAACAAATGAAAGAGAACTTCAAATTCTATTCAAAACTTCAAAAACCTAATACATAACCTACAAATAAAGCCCTCGCAACAAATCAGTGCACCAACTCTAAATAAATAAAAATTCCCAAATAACTAACATTATAATGAAACGTAACGTATTTTTTTTGTATTATTGGTATATCCGAAACCTCAACTTTTATTGAAGCACGAAGATCTACTTAGGCGTTTTGGAAAGGTGAGATATTCAGCTTTCATACGAGTGATCGATTATGTAATTAACTAACTTTTTTGTTGAATGAATTTGTTTATTTTGACAGCGAAATTTCATAAATTGACAAATATTTGACAGCTGTCATTAAAATCTATGTCTATGTCATTTCCAATTGGAAGTCATGGAAACAGAAACATATTAAGATCATTAAAGACATATCCTTGTTATTGATATAATTGAATATAGAATATAATAGAAATAGAAAAAAAAACACAGATTTCAAAAACCTAATATATAACCTAGAAACCTATAATCCTATAACAAATCAGTGCACCAACTCTAAATAAATAAAAATTCCTAAACAACTAAAATTATAATGAAACGTAACGTTTTTTTTTTATATTATTGGCATATCCGAAACCTGAACTTTTAGATATTCAGCTTTCATACGAGTGATCGATGATGTAATTAACTAACTTTCGCTGTTTTTTCAAATTCTACAGATTATATCTATCTTCAATTGTTTTAAGAGCGCTAGAGTATAGAATTATAGCATTTTTTTTGAATGAATTTGTTTACTTTGACAGCGAAATTTCATAAATTAACAAATGTTTGACAGCTGTCATTAAAATCTATGTCTATGTCATTTCCAATTGGAAGTCATGGAAACAAAACATATTAAGATCATTAAAGACATCGTTGTTATTGATAGAATTGAATATAGAATATAATAGAAATAGAAACAAAACACAGATTTCAAAAACATAATACATAACCTACAAACCTATAATCATATAACAACAAATCAGTACACCAACTGTAAATAAATAAAAATTCCTAAACAACTATAATGAAACGTAACATTTTTTTTTATATTATTGACATATCCGAAACGTCAACTTTTATATTACTATATAAAAACAAGTGTTCCAACTGTAAATAACTAAAAAGAAAACAATGCTGAATAAATAAACAATTCTCGCTAATATAAAAACATTCGATTTTTGGAGAAGTTCAGTTGGCAACACGAAATCAAAACATCGATTTATGTTGCTAACACGAAATTATATCACCTGGAAACAAAAACAAAAAAACAAACAAAATGTGCACGTTTTCGATTAAACTCCGATAAACCCGAACGAAAATTTCAAAAACGTCTTATCGATCAAAAAAAAAAAACTTAAATAAATAAACGAATTTGTATAGGTAATTAATACGTCTAAATACAATCAATTGCAACAAGATAATGCGTTCTAATCAGGTCTAATCGACTCAAACCCCGAAAAGCGTGCAAAAACATTCGACGACGATGACATTTCAATTGCATCTCTTTTGTTTTTTTTCACATGTCACATGTTTTGTTACAATGTGTGTCAGTATAAAACATTTGAATCTTCGTGTAAATATTTTCGCACGACAAATCCATTATTTTCGTTTCGCCCCGGGGCTCTAAATTTAAAACCGAAATTAATTCGACCACAATTGAAGCACATTGTTATCGTTTTTTTTTTTTTAACTTTTCGTCATCATCTTCACTCGCAGCACATGACACGGTAATAATGCATTCGCCTTTCGCTTATCGCTCGAAAAAGCAAATGTTTGTTTAGTATTTGAAACTAACCAAACAAAACAAAACGAAAATTTGGGACTACATACATTGTTTGACGTTTACTAATTGTCAATTTTGACGTTTACAATTTGTCAATTTTGACGTTTACAATTTGTCAATTTTGACGTTTACAATTTGTCAATTTTGACGTTTAACCTATATTCGATTTGAAACCGCAATAAACCAATTACGTTTTCGAGTAAATAAACGTGTAATGATGATGATGATGATGATGAATTACGCAAGAAGGCTAGATGTAACGACGAGCAAATGTTTATTCGACTTAGCGACGAGTGCAAACAAGGAACACACGTACCTGAGAGAGAGAGACAGACACATTATTGTTATTTTTATCGTCGCTTAAACTAATTTACGTCTGTTGTTTCAACGCACACATATTATAAATAGACTACTTGATAAAAAAATAATAAAATGTAACACGAATGTTATTCAACCATCATAAACAATTGCATAACGAAGTGAGGGATTTACTTGTTTTTGGTAAAAAAAATAAAAAAAAAATTATCAAAACTCGCTTTCGTTAAGTAACGAAATACAAATAATTGCAATTCCGCTTATCTGTATTGGTTTAGCCCAGTGAAAAAAAAAATGATATGCAGCTCCTATCATTATGAACATTTTTTATTTTTTTATTTTTACACCCAAAAATAATAAAATTAATCGTGCGTAAATTTGTCAATTCCTCATTTCACTCTATATCTTAAGTTCAAATTAATTAAATTATCATTTAATATATTGATAAAGTATGTTTAAATTTATCAAATTTTGTTTAATACATAAATTTGTCAATTATTATCTATCGGTAAAATCAATAATCGTGTCTTTAGTTTGATCAAAACCGACAAAATTGCAATGAATATAGATGAAAATAAGTATTCTTTCTTAGTTTTTCAATGAATTTCAATGAAAATTCATGCAATTTTTCAAGTTTGATTAAGATTTGTTGATTTTAATGCAAGTAAAGTTTCATAATGAATTGTCGATTTCTGTTTGAATCATGTGAAAATCGAAGTGGAAAATTCCGATTATCGTTATGGGATTCAATAATCATGTCTTTACTTTCATCAAAACCGACAAAATTGCAATTAATATAGTTGAAAATAAGTATTCTTTCTTAGTTTTTCAATGAATTTCAATGAAAATTCGTGTATTTTTCAAGTTTGATTAAGATTTGTAAGTAAAGTTTCATAATGAATTGTCGGTTTCTGTTTGAATCATGGGAAAATCACAATTGTGAATATCGTTATGGGATTCAATAATCATGTCTTTAGTTTGATCAAAACCGACAAAATTGCAATTAATATAGTTGAAAATAAGTATTAATTCTTAGTTTTTCAATGAATTTCAAAGAAAATTCATGCAATTTTTCAAGTTTGATTAAGATTTGCAAATAAAATTTCATAATGAATTGTCGATTTCTGTTTGGAATCATGGGAAAATCGAAGTAGACAATTCCGATTATCGTTATGGGATTCAATAATCATGTCTTTTGTTTGATCAAAACCGACAAAATTGCAATGAATATAGTTGGAAATAAGTATTCTTTCTCAGTTTTTCAATGAATTTCAATGAAAATTCGTGCATTTTTCAAGTTTGATTAAGATTTGCATGTAAAGTTTCATAATGAAATTCATAATGGGATTCAATAGTCATGTCTTTACTTTGATCAAAACTGACAAAATTGTAATGAATATAGTTGAAAATAAGTATTAATTCTTAGTTTTTCAATGAATTTCAATGAAAATTCATGCATTTTTCAAGTTTGTAAAGTAAAGTTACATAATGAATTCTTGGTTCTGTTTGAATGGGATTCAATAATCATGTCTTTACTTTGATCAAAACTGACAAAATTGCAATAAATATAGTTGAAAATAAGTATTCATTCTTAGTTTTTCAATGAATTTCAATGAAAATTCGTGCATTTTTCAAATTTGATTAAGATTTGCATGTAAAGTTTCATAATGAAATTCATAATGGGATTCAATAGTCATGTCTTTAGTTTGATCAAAACCGACAAAATTGCAATTAATATAGTTGGAAATAAGTATTAATTCTTAGTTTTTCAATGAAAATTCATGCATATTTCAAGTTTGATTAAGTTTCATAATGAATTATCGGTTTCTGTTTGAATCATGGGAAAATCACAATTGTGAATATGGTTATGGGATTCAATAACAGTTGGCTATGATTAATACAAACGACGGTCGTCTGGTTTGACAGAATTCAAAGGTTTCTGGATTAATCTAATGGTCCCAAATATTTATCGTGCACCGACGACGATAAATGAGTGTACCAAAAGAGGAGGGTAGAAAGTAATCCCCGCATTATCGTCTCGTCCGCAAATTTCACATTAAAACTCTCTACAGCAGACAACAGAAGAGAAAAGATACAACTAATAGAGCAAAGCAAAGCGAGGGGCGAAAACGCCCCACGTTTTGGGATCGTTTAAAATTTATTAACTCACCCCCCCATACAGAGATTGTTTACTCAGTCTCAATAAAAGGATAATGCTTTTAATAATCTATTGATATTCGTTTTCAATTTCAAAAATTGAATGAAAAAAATTTTAAAATTTAAAAATTTTTTTTTTTTTACAAAATGTAATAATGTTGTCTCTCGATGAGACTATACACATGTTTGTGTTAGATAAACGAAATCACGGTAGCAATCATCTCGAGTGGAATCACAGTAAAACAGACAATAATCAATCGTGTATTATTTATAAAAGTAAATGATAAATAATTGAAATGATCACCAAAAAAAAAAACACGTATTATCATAGCTCACTTTGTCGGCAACACAAATTCCGCCCATCGCTCCATCCTTCTTCCATTACTCCACATTTGCTCGTCGATAAGCGTCGACTCACGAATTTCGAGCGCGTGCAATAACTTTAGCTTTAGCTCGATACCACTTATTCAATTTTACGATCGTCTAATCTGTCCACTCGATTGAGCATTCACAATTTCGACACCTTTTTTTTGTTTTTTCGTTCGTTTGTTTCAAACTTACACCGACGTTTCATTTCCATGGCAACAGTAACCAATAATATATCATTATGGATGCACATTTTTCAATTTTGTTTTTGTTTTATACGCCTTCTTGAAAAACTTTTGTTTAAACTCGAGCTACAATTAGAAACATTTCGTGACGCAATTTCGATTCATTTTTTCTTAAATTTACCAATTTTAACTGGTCCATCGATTTATACTTACACCGACGTTTCATTTCCATGGCAACAGTAACCAATAATATATCACTATGGATGCACATTTTTCAAATTTTTTGTTTTATACGCCTTCTTGAATTTTTTTTTGTTTAAACTCCAGCTACAATTAGAAACATTTCGTGACGCAATTTCGACTTATTTCTTCTTAAATTTACCAATTTTAACCGTTCCATCGATTCATACTTACACCGACGTTTCATTTCCATGGCAACAGTAACCAATAATATATCATTATGGATGCACATTTTTCAATCTTTTTTTGTTTTATACGCCTTCTTGAAAAACTTTTGTTTAAACTCGAGCTACAATTAGAAACATTTCGTGACGCAATTTCGACTTATTTCTTCTTAAATTTACCAATTTTAACCGTTCCATCGATTCATACTTACACTGACGTTTCATTTCCATGGCAACAGTAACCAATAATATATCATTATGGATGCACATTTTTCAATTTTTGTTTGTTTTATACGCCTTCTTGAATTTTTTTTTGTTTAAACTCGAGCTACAATTAGAAACATTTTGTGACGCAATTTCGACTTATTTCTTCTTAAATTTACCAATTTTAACTGTTCCATCCATTCATACTTACACCGACGTTTCATTTCCATGGCAACAGTAACCAATAATATATCATTATTGATGCACATTTTTCAAATTTTTTGTTTTATACGCCTTCTTGAAATTTTTTTCTTTAAACTCGAGCTACAATTAGAAACATTTCGTGACGCATTTTCGACTTATTTCTTCTTAAATTTACCAATTTTAACTGTTCCATCGATTCATACTTACACTGACGTTTCATTTCCATGGCAAGAGTAACCAATAATATATCATTATGGATGCACATTTTTCAAATTTTGTTTGTTTTATACGCCTTCTTGAAAAACTTTTGTTTAAACTCCAGCTACAATTAGAAACATTTCGTGACGCAATTTCGATTCATTTCTTCTTAAATTTACCAATTTTAACTGTTCCATCGATTCATACTTACACCGACGTTTCATTTCCATGGCAACAGTAACCAATAATATATCATTATGGATGCACATTTTTCAAATTTTTTGTTTTATACGCCTTCTTGAATTTTTTTTGTTTAAACTCCAGCTACAATTAGAAACATTTCGTGACGCAATTTCGACTTATTTCTTCTTAAATTTACCAATTTTAAGGGTTTTTCTTGTTGTTATCAACGAAAATTTAGCACCGTTTTCGACGGACAAACTATTTTCATGATGACAAAGAAAAGTTCTCTTCCCTTTTGTATAGTAGTGGTGTTGGTGGCGAAGAATTGGAGTGCGGGGGCGAGAGAATCCCTTAATCAATTTCCGTCCGATGAATGCGTGGAAATTGTCCGTTCAATTTGCGCCCTCTCACACACACACATTATCGCTCTCCTTGTTCCCTTAATTTATCATCGAATCCGCACCCTTGATCCGCGCTCTCAACGTAATAGTGGATTTCGCTGTATTTTACCGCCGGGATTGATGTCGGAATCCCGCCGTCGTACATTATTAACTAATTCACTCGTTTTCCATCCATCCATCCATTCATTCATTCATCCACGAGAATGAAACACCTCACACACAGCAACAAAAAAAGTGCATTTAGAAGCATCCCTTTGAGGATCTGCGCATCTCCTCTGCAAGTTAAATCTCTGGTCAAACAGCGAGGGTGTCGTCGTCGTCTCTCCCGGAGGCCCTATTTGCGTTTCGGCTTTTCGCGTCCCGGATTGCAAATTAATCCCAAATCAAATTTGAACAACAAATACGACTCATTTTACGCTTCGAGGCTCAACAACTCGACACTCGTCGATCGCAACGTTCCACGTACACTTTTATTGAAGACTCCACAGATTTAGCTTCAATTTGACTATACACACTCAAAAATTATCTTCAACAGATTTCAAGAAAACTTAAAGAAACTGAACATTGTTAATTACATTATTTGCACAATAAATTTATTGATAATTTATTACGTAATTACACTTTAAATGTAAATTAATCATTTCCGACAAAAAAATCAACGAAATTTAGTGATTTATTTAAAAAAAAATGCAATAATCAAAGCTTTAACGATCACAACTAAACACTAAATGATCACAGTAAACTCATAAATGTTCATAATCAACTCATATTCCAAACAAAATATATTTTTGTCAATTTTTTTAAAAATCTTTTAAAAAAAGATAATAATATCTTAAGAAATTTTTACTTTCTATATTAAATTTGTAACTTGATTTTCGATAATTTCCAACAAAAATTCAATAAATAAAATTCGTTTCTAAGGATGAAAAAGATAAAGGAAAGTAAAAAAAACGTTTTCTTAAAAAGATAATAATATCTTAAGAAATTTTTACTTTCTATATTAAATTTGTAACTTGATTTTCGATAATTTCCAACAAAAATTCAATAAATAAAGTTCGTTTCTAAGGATAAAAAGGATAAAGGAAAGTAAAAAAAAAAAGTTTTCTTATTTATTAAAATCAATTAAACTTTATTCTTCGATAAATCAATCAGGGGGGGCCGATGCGTGAGCGTTTCATTTGTTTCCTTTTGTTTCCTCCACGTATGATATACAATTTCTTTTTATTTAAATTTATGTACATAATATAATCATTTTATTTTCTTGTAGTACGGATTCACTTCTTCGTTCGTTCCACTCGTGAATAACGCGCGAACGTTACACATTCGTCTCCATTAATCGTAATAATCTCATCTCATCTACTTAATAGTGACAATATTTGACTACAGCTAACTTTAAAAATAATATTTACACGGTATTTTTCTCTCTCTAACTCCTTCTCACTACATTTATATAATACATAAATATGCTTCCATTCCATTCCATCTCTCTTTCTTTCTCTCCATTTCCATCAAACATACAAACACATTCTCTTATCCTCAAAAACTGCGATAAAGACGAGTGTTAATTACACGCAGTCTAACTAATTGGGGTCACAGAGATGTAGAGACGGACATAGAGAGAGAGAGAGAGAGAGAAGAACGAAAGAAACATTGATAACTTAATGGTAAACGAAACACATGTTTGCACAGTATTTACACGGCATTCGCATTCGACACGAAGAAACTCACTTACATACCTCTACTTAAACTTAAGTAAACATACTTAAATATTGCATCCGGAGTATTTCAATCACAAGGGTTTTCTTTTTTTTACTTTTCACAATTTTCTTGCAAACAAATTCATGCAATGAAACCAAACGCGAAGAGAAAATATCGGTTGTCGTGAAAACGAAACAATTGAAATTATTTTTGTTTTTTTCTTTGTTGTTGTTGTTGATATAATCGCATTTGTTTTCTCTAAGAGAATCTAATTTTGATGATAAAAAAAAACAACAAATTTTACCAAAAACAAAAAAAGAAAATGTCAATCAACGCACTTGATTGGTTTGTGTTTTTTTTTTATCAATTTCGTCAGTATTTTTTTTACTTTTTTGGTTGTTGTTCAAATTGTGAAGTGCGTGATTTGTAAACTGTGTTAATTCAGGTGAAATAGTTTTTGAAGTTTGTTTGTTTTTTTTGTCTATAAAAGACTTTTTTTTTTGCTACGAATTTATTCGAAATTGGCCCACCTAATCTTATCAACGTGTCAATATACTTCACGAAAATATACGA
>NW_017099094.1:10062-19747 GCF_001412225.1 Nicrophorus vespilloides
TGAATTTTCAACTTGGTCAAACAAAACAAAAAATATGACACATGTCAATGTCATCCGTCAAAATCATAGGATTGTTGCTTTTTTTCTCTTAATATGCACGTTAATCCGTCAACGCTGAATCCGCACTTATTAAGCAAACTTAATAAGAGTTGTACGAAAATATACGATTTTTTTTTATATAATGGAAAAATTAAACATAATAATTTACACGTATTCAGATGTTTAAGCAATTGCAACTTTGAATTTTCAACTTGGTCAAACAAAAAAAAAATATGACACATGTCAATGTCATCCGTCAAAATCATATGATTGTTGCTTTTTTTTCTTAATTAACGTGCCCGTCAACGCTGAATCCGCACTTATTAAGTAATCTTAATAAGAGTTGTACGAAAATATACGATTTTTTTTTTATATAATGAAAAAAAAATAAACATACTAATTTACACGTATTCAGATGTTTAAGCAACTGCAACTTTGAATTTTCAACTTGGTCAAACAAAACAAAAAATATGACACATGTCAATGTCATCCGTCAAAATCATAGGATTGTTGCTTTTTTTTTCTTAATAGGCACGTTAATCCGTCAACGCTGAATCCGCACTTATTAAGTAATCTTAATAAGAGTTGTACGAAAATATACGATTTTTTTTTATATAATGAAAAAAAAAATAAACATACTAATTTACACGTATTCAAATGTTTAAGCAATTGCAACTTTGAATTTTCAACTTGGTCAAACAAAAAAAAAAATATGACACATGTCAATGTCATCCGTTAAAATCATAGGATTGTTGCTTTTTTTATTAGGTTATTAAGTAATATTAATAAGAGTTGTACTAAGTAGTAATTAGTATGTTTTGTTTGAAGTTTGGTTTTTTTTCTTGTTGCTTGACAGAAGGAAACATTTGATTTGATGACATTGACGTTTATAAATAAAAAAAATGACATTTTTCTTTGGTAAAATTTGGTTTCGTTCATTGGAATAAGTTTGAGTTTAAATTAATGTATAGAATTGTTTCGGTTTCTCGATTCTCAGATGCGTGAATCTCTAAATTAAAATAGTGTTGTTTTGGTTGAGATTGGACTAGAATAGTTTACACTTTATGTCTAACGCGAGTGTCTTTTGTTTGGATTTCACCTGGTCCAGTCGTCGGAGGAGAGTGGTGAGAACGCCGAGGCCTGGTTGTGGATGCTCGGCACCTTCTGATCGCTGGAATCCTTCGGTTTATCGTCCAGATGGTGATGGTGGTGATGATGCTGCTGCTTGCCCATGATCGAGTCGATGGTGAAGCCGTTCTTGGATTTGGCTTTGACGGTGATTTCCGTCGTGGTGCTCGGAACGAATCCGTCCTCCGGGTCCGAAGTGGCCGAAGTTTGCGTCGGTTGCACCGGAACCGGTTTGCAGATCGGAGCACCCTGAGGATGCTGGATGAGCCCCAGATGGGTCAACCCTAACCTCGAGAGATCCATGGGTGGGATCAACGGTGGTATGGCGGGTAGATAACCGTAGGGGCCGTGATGCGGCATCGGTGGCCCGAAGATGCTGTGCTGGTAACCGTCCTGCTGATTCGCAGCCAACAAATTGGCAACCATCGCCGCGGAGGCGTGATGATGGTGGTGGTGATGATGATCGCGATACATCAGATTCGGTGACGGTCGCTTGTAGCGTTTCCGTCGCCTCAGGAAACTGCCGTTATCGAACATATCTTCGGCCAACGGATCCAGAGTCCAGTAGTTTCCTTTTCCCGGATTTCCCGGCTCCCTCGGGATCTTGATGAAGCAATCGTTCAGGCTGAGATTGTGCCTGATCGAGTTCTGCCACGCCGGGAATTTATCCCTGTAGTATTGGAAACGGGTCATGATGAACTCGCAGATTCCGCTTAGCGTTAACTTCTTCTGCGGCGACTGCAGGATCGCCATGGTGATGAGAGCGATGTACGAGTACGGTGGTTTTATCATCTGATGTCCTCCGCTTCCTGCTGCTGTTGCTGCTGCTCCACCACCACTTCCAGACTTCTTCGCTTTGGAAGCTTCACCGTCCGACGAGGATTTCGGATCCGACGATCCGCGAAGATCCAGAGGACTTTCCGCCTGCTCCAGAATCATCTCACCGTCACCGACCGCCAGGAGGCGCACCGCAGCATCACAGTCCATCATTAACATTTGACCAATCACAGTATCACAACATCTTCCAACCGAAAGAAACGAAAAAAAAATAAATAAATTGAAAAATCACGACATCCACACGAAACGAAACAATCGCGAGAAACAAAACGCGATCGTCGCCTGCTCTCTTATCCAGTGCAACTAACTATTTTATCGGCCGAACGATGATGACGATGATGATGTTGATAAATGTTTTCGAATCGGATTTTCGAGGTTGTCGTCGCCGGAGAGGAGAGGTTAGGTTCCGTCGGCATCTGGATGTGTTATACCAATATTTTGATGGCTAGAACAATGATGGTTCAAAGCCACCGCACATTTCCGGGTGGAATCCAGCGAAAACTAAGCGGTGAAGTGGGAGTGGCCAACAGAGGACACACCCACAAATCCCGTTTTTTCCCTTCAACACACGCAATCTCGTATCTATTTCTCTCGCATATCGAAAACAAACAACAAAATTAATTTAAAAAAAAACAATAATAACAACAATTACGCGGATTTGTTGTTCATTTTTTTTTCTGTTATTTAACAAATTTTATCGCATTCCTTTGTCTTTCCCCTTCCACTCGCGCAAATTGTGGGGGGATGCTATAAGGTCGGGGCGTGGCCAGATGCGAATGCGTGCGTTGAACACACAGTTATCATTAGTCGATGTGGGCGTGTCCGTGGGGGGGACTCACCCCTCCAGCGCGACGCCAAAGCCGCCCTCAAAACATAAATTGATATTCTGCACAATGTACACACCTTTGATGGCCCCGAAAACATTAAACCTCTCCCGCAAACCCTCAACCGAATCCACGTTCCAATTTTTTTTCTTTTTTAATATTATTTTCTTTCTTTCCCCTTTCATCCGTTTTATTTCTGCTATTTTCATTTTCTCTTCGCGATTTTCCTTTTTTTCTTTTTTTCCATTTCCATCAAACGTAATTCGCGTGAGCTTTTGTTTTCGCTGCGCGGCCACCGCCGCCGCCTCCTCCGGATTTATTACTACAGTTCTTCGCCGCTGTTTTTGTTTTCTCTCGTTTGTTTCGTTTCGCTTTTGTTCTTCAAGGGATTTATTAAATGCTTTGTCGGGTGGGTGGAGACGATTCCACCGTCGCTCCACCTCCACTAAACAAAAGAACGACGTATTTTTTTTTATTGTTGTTGCTTCGTTTCTCTTTCGTCTTCAATTTTTTTCTTTTCTTCCCTACGCGAACATTATATTAAAAACCGCAATCGACAACTTTCTTCCAGTGTTTTCCCATTTACACTTACAATTCACAAAGAAAAAAATTACTTTTCAGATACTCAAATTTTTATTACACATCCAAACTAGTTTTCAGCAGTCAAATGTCATTGCTTATAAACCAATTTGTTTCTAATTTGACATTTCTTAAATCAGGCAACTTAATACGCAAACTAAGCTTTCTAGATTTTTTTTTAGTCAAAGTTAAAATAATATTTTTCGTTTGTTTTATAGACGAAAGCTTGTAGTTTCATCAATTTTGATTGAATTGATGAAAAAAAAAAACAAGAAGTTATTGTATAATTAGTTTTGTTATGTAAATAAAGTAGATTTTGCGTTCTGGGCTTTTCATAAATTTGATGGATGAATGGAGGAAGTTTAGTGGAAAACAGGCAACAATATTAATATTGAAATTTGCTTTCGTTTCGTCGCGTTTTGCAACAAAGGCATGTATATGTACGTGAGGCAGAGAACACATGAAAGGGCGGAAAAGACAAGAAGATGTCGTGTATTCACAAACCCCTCTATATGTTATAAGTGTGTGTGTGTGTGTTGGAGAGAGAAAGGCGTATGTTGATGATGGTTTGAGGAAGAGGAGGCTGAGGCGGCGGTGGCGCTCCCTGGGGGCTTAATATCTTCTGTCGCAGCCGCCTCCGCTCCTCAAACAGACACACGCAAACACATGTAGTATATAGTGGATATGTGTATTATATACGTATGTACGTATGTGTTCTCTGAGATTATTTGCATGCGAGCAATGTCAATTATATTTGAAGGACCGCCGTCTCCGCATACACACGAATGCAAATAAAGTTGTATACATGCATGAAAGTGTTGCGGTGACAGCAGTGCGCGACACGTGTCGCCCGAAGGCTTCACATCATCATCATCATCAAATTACCTACCCTCCGACGCCTCTGGGAACAAAAACGAAACGCAAACAAGATTCGTCCCTTTCGTTTCTTTTCATCTAGATACAAGTCAACAACATCCTTAGCAACGGTCGAAATTAGGTTTTCAAATCATCAAAAGTTGGTACTCCTGAATGAACATACTAAATTACCTGGTAGTTGGTACACCTGATTATAATCACTTAAAGTGTGGATGCACCATTATATTAATACTTACTGATACACTAGAAATTTGTGTAAACAATTTAGAAAGTTCTGTTAAATACATTTCAAATAATTGAAATTCCAACGGTTATTTTATGAAATCATTAAGAAAATTGTATTAAATCAAGTTGACAATGAAAAATAAATGAAAAAAAAGTAGTATCTAATAAATTGACAATAGTATAATGTCACCTGTCAATTTGACATTTAGTAAATGTCACTTGTCAATTAGTTTATGTCGCTTATCAACAATTTCGGACTAATTTCAAACTTATACTTGTACGTGTTCGAGATTAATTAATGAAATGAAATTGTAAAATTAATATGTTCTGATGTCTTACTGATATACTAGAAATTTGTCTAAACAATTTAGAAAGTAGCGTTAAATACATTTCAAATAATTGAAATTCCAACGGTTATTTTATGAAATCATTAAGAAAATTGTATTAAATCAAGTTGACAATGAAAAATAAATGAAAGAAAGAAGTATCTAATAAATTGACAATAGTTTAATATCACCTGTCAAGTTGACATTTAATAAATGTCACTTGTCAATTAGTTTATGCCATTTATCAACAATTTTGGACTAATTTTAAACTTATACTTGTACGTGTTCGAGATTAATTATTGAAATGAAATTGTAAAATTAATATGTTCTGATGTTTTACTGATATACCAGAAATTTGTGTAAACAATTTAGAAAGTTGCGTTAAATATATTTCAAATATTTGAAATTTCAACGGTAATTTTATGAAATCATTAAGAAAATTGTATTAAATCAAGTTGACAATGAAAAATAAATGAAAAAAAGAAGTATCTAATAAATTGACAATAGTATAATGTCACCTGTCAACTTGACGTTTAGTAAATGTCACTTGTCAATTAGTTTATGCCACTTATCAACAATTTCGGTCTAATTTCAAACTTATACTTCAAGATTAATTATTGAAATGAAATTGTAAAATTAATATGTTCTGATAATTTGACACTTCAAATGAAATATAATTTGTATAATTTTCAATTGTTCTTGTTTTTTTTTTGTTGTTGTTGTCAAAATTTACCATCTCTAAGGCAACATCAACTAATATTTTCGTTCTTTGCGTATCGCATTTGCAATTGGAATACTTCTCAATTCTCATACCTAATTCCTGCAGATAGTCCAAACAGCTGGTCACAACGCATAATGGAAATGAGCGAATCGAATCGCGGAGGGACGGAAATCTAAATCGGATTAGATCTGTGTCGTTTAATATCATCCACCCGTGTCCGTTTCGATTTTGTTTTCTGCGGCTGCGGGGGTTCCCCGTACCACATGCTGCGCTTTTATTTCATCAAAAACAAAAAAACAAAAAATCCTTCATCTTTTGTTTATTGTTTTTTTTTATCATCATCGTTGTTCACGTTTCTTTCTGGATGAGAAAACATTCGATGATGTAAATGTTATTATGAAGCGTTGCTATGGTTATACAAAAAAAACAGCTGAAACTTTTCATTTTATTATTTAATAAGTTTCTAATTTTGTTTGTTTCTTACATAATATGTAAATAAATATTTAATACAGACATTGGTCTTTTTAGTGTGTATTAGGCAACTTATTGTACACTCTAAAAAAATATTATTAGAAATTTGAAATCTTTAAAGAATTTGAATATTTTTGTCAATAATTCAATAAATTTCAATAATTTGGACATAATATATCAAAAAATTAAGTATTTATTAGTAGAAACGTCAATATTTCTATTGTTTGTACCTACTCAACCATAGATGGCGTTCAAAGCAAATTATTGATTAAAATCAAATTTCCTTATTTACATTTTATCGAATTTCTAGAAAACTACGAAAGATACAGACAAAATTAAATATGTACATGAAAGCTGAATATATAAGCAATATTATGTGTATAATATCATAGTTATAAAACTTTCAGTTATTGTGTATTTGAAATTAAAAAAAAGTAAAGTAAAAGTTTTTGCACATTTAATTTTATTTTTTAATAACCAACACTGTCACATATATCAATTAATACTTTAATTAAATATAAAACTATAGGCTTTCTAATGCGCTTAATTCTGGAATTGTAGCTTTTACGGTTTTTTTCTAATTCATTATCAAAATTAGATAAGAAAAAGCAATCAAATTAGAATATTTTTATATTTAAATCTATTTGAGATGGAAGTATTGCCATCTAGTTGTAGTTATGAGAATTATTTTGGTTAGAATTCCGTAGATACTTGCAATTGAAGTTGCATACATACTTTGCACAAAATTTTGTTAAATAATTCAATTTTCTTACACAGATGTCGCTAGTGTAAAATGTAAATTTTGTAATAAAATTACGTGCAGTACAAGTTGTCTATACTTGTTTTATTGCTAATTTACTCAATAATTACGTCATGAAATGAAACATGCTTAATGTAATTACGTCAATTGTATTATACATGAATGTATGCAATAGATGGCGCTGACATTCGCTCGATTTATTTACGTGTTTACGAGGTGTCAAGGTACGCAAATTTCGAAAAAAAAAAAAAAGAGAAACAAAACAAAAATGTAGAAACAGTTGCGCGATGCGTCATCGCCCGAACGGGAATACGCTTTTCGAAATATTCCTAAGCTCGTGTCATATTTATTAACAAAACAAAAAAAAAATAAGAAACCATAAGAAATTAATGTTACTCACTTTCATCTCTTAGTAATATCTCGAAATATCTCAAGCGTTCGCTTCTGAGAAAATCATTGATAAATCTGTACCTTATTAATATCTGTTTTTGTTTTGTTCGCTTCTCTGAATAAAAAAAACAATTGTTTTTCACGTTGCTACGATAATTACTGTTGTAACATTTGAGTTAACAATTGAAAAAATATTAATATAGTTTCTTAATTTTTTATTTTTTCTTACTCAAATTATACGAAGTGAGCTATGAAAAAATTCAATTTGTTTCAATGAAAAAATAAACAAAGTATGCTTTGAAACAATTTTGTGGAAATCAAATTTTGTTTTTGTTTTCTGAAACAATTGATTTCCTTTCCATTGATATTAAACAAGTGAGAATCGAAACAATTAATAAAAATTTGTTAATAAACAACATTTGTGTGTGTGTTTTCTCTTCAATTGGCGCAGATTAATTAATTTACGAGGATTTTCAATTGCAAGAAAGAAAGAAAAAAGTGGTTCACTTGACGCCACTTAACGTTTTGATGGCGCTATGTAAACATTAAAACTCGCTCGAAATTTGTTCTTCTCTTCTCTAAAGTTTCATTAGTTTTTTGGTCGTATTCTGTTTTCCTCCTGGTTTCTGGTCTGCGCTGCGACAATTTAAGTGTCGCATGTGTCTTCCGTTAAGAGAATTTTATGGCTTCAAACGCACGAAGAAAAAAAAACGATGTATTTGAGTAGAGAGAAGAGAAGAGAAGAAAAAAACGTGAACTAACTACAGAAGTGATCTGTTGCGGTTCGTGTGTGTGTCGTTTCTTACACATCCTTTTAGGTGGAATTCCTTCGTTTTTCTTTTTTATTACATTTCGGTAGCTAAGATACAACAATGCGCGAGGCGAAGAATGAAAAGGGTCCGGGGATATTGAGATGTCGTCTATATCCTTCTTTCACAATTCACTCATTCTTCATTTATTTCTCTAAATCTTGCCATCGTCAAGGTAGGCTTAGACGGCTTTATTTACACCCATCGATGGGCGATAATTCTACTCCGTTTCCTCCTTGTCCTCCCTTCATCACTCAACCAGTCTTCTTTATCTTCAGATTAGCACCGGTATTTCGTTTCAAAAAAACAAAGCTTCTGGAAACAGCAGACGAAGAAACAAGAAAAAAAAAACACATTCCAAACATTGTTTAGTCTGCGATTGATAACGAAGTTAACTCCGAATTGGCAGGATTTGATTTTTTTCTTGTCGTTTTGTTGCTTCAGTTTCAATTTCTTATTCGCTTTAATCTTCAATCGAATTGAAAAAAAATTGAAGTGAACGCAGGCTGCACCACTTGACCCTCCTCATTCTCCTCCATCGAATCCCCTTGAAATAAGCAATAAAGATTGCTTCGTCTACTTAGTTTTAGCGTTTTATTTTCTCTTTCTCTCTCTGTTTGAAGGCTTTGTTATAACGCCGCCAACGCGAACGATTTCAATAACGTCATTGACATTGACATTCCATTTTGACATTGACATTCCATTTTGACATTGACATTCCATCAATTTTAACATTCAAAACGGTCTATTTACAATGCCCAATTTTCAATGCTCGTTAGCAATATAATTAATAGAAAATTGCCAACGTCATTGACGTTAATAATTATCAATTTTCTTTTTGTTGCTGTAAAAGATAAGTTTTTTTAAAAAAAATTAAAATTGTATTGTTTTAAATAAACGAAAATTTCTATATTTCTGTTTACCGTTCACACGACCCGCTTCCATAATTACACTGTTCATACATATTAAATACACAGATTACACAATTATCTTTCGTAAATGTACACGAACCAAATGATCTAATTAACGAGACCTCACCTAAACCTCAAATAAAATGATAGATTTCAATTGTCATTGCATCATTCAGTTATTATTTGACAGATCTGTCAAAATTTGACGTTTAATTTGTTGTATAATTCGTTGCGTATATATTGCAAACAAAAGAATAATTAAATTGATAATTAATTTACGTAATTTGATTGGATTTTCACAAATTTACTTCGTTTTAAGTATGTCTATATGAATAATGTAATTTCATTAGTTGTGTCAAAGTTTGACGTTTATCAAACAATTAAAAAAAGAAATGAATGCTTTGATGAATTCTAATTTGAAACTAATTGATTTGTTATTACTCGTGAAATCCAATATGAAAATGCTAGATTTCAATTGCAATTGCACCATTCAGTTGTTATTTGACAGATCTGTCAAAGTTTGACGTTTAATTTGTTGCACAATTCATTGCGTATATAATTAAATTGATAATTAATTTACGTAATTTGATTGGATTTCTCAAATTTACTTCGTTTTAAGTATGTCTATATGAATAATGTAATTTCATTAGTTGTGTCAAAGTTTGACGTTTATCAAACAATTTAAAAAAATAATTGAATGCTTCGATGAATTCTAATTTGAAACTAATTGATTTTTTATTACTCGAGAAATCCAATATGAAAATGCTAGATTTCAATTGCAATTGCACC
>NW_017099095.1:0-989 GCF_001412225.1 Nicrophorus vespilloides
AGAATTTCCTCATTTAACATTCCAAACAGATCCAAAAACAAAAACAAAAAACAGAAGAAAAATCAGATCTCATATTCTTTGCAAAAAAAAACAAAAGAAAAAACGTTACGTTACGTATACGTATGCGTAACGCTCCGGTTACGCAATTCCAAGCGTAATTTGCCCTGCAAAATGATACCATTTTGTGCGTTCGTTAAAACGCGGATGGAATTCAAAAGGTCATATTGGTATTGGCAAGGTCGAAAAATTATCCAACTCTCCCTTCTTGTATGTGTTTTTTTTGCGCGCATCCTCAGGAAACATTAAGAACTTAATACAGCGATCATCATCATCATCGTATCATCATTGAAACAAAACCGAAACGGAAAAAAAAAGTTACACCCCAGAGGCGGCGGCGACGAATTTGTGCGAAAACAAAACAAAAACATCCTACGCGTCTCTCTCTCTCTCTATCTGCATATCATCATCATCGTCACTCGCCCACTTGATATTCGCGTCGTCGAATGGACTAAAAAAAAATAATCTGCTACAATCACGTCCACGTTTTATATCCATACATACTTATAATAATAATGATGATAATTAATAATTACACACTCGATTTGCATTCCAATCCGGTTCACGGGCATCCGCTCGGTAAATACGTAATTAGTCAAGTTGGCCATCTGTCGCAATCTAATAGAGCGACATCTAGTTTTCGAATCGCAAAACTGTTTTGATATAATTAAAAAAATAAGCTTGAATTCAACATTTTTCCAAACATTCTTAAGATATAAAGATTAAGTGGACTTAAACAAAAATAATTTCGGTTAAAACTTAATGAAATACACAAAAATGAATGAGAATTGGGAAAATTATTATTTTTTTTTTGAATAAAAGTTGAAAGAAATCAGTTTGAAACGGTATTATAGAAAACATAATTGAGAGTAATTGTAAAAAGTATATGAAAATTTTCATGTTTTTTTTTTTTGTCTTTTTCTTTGAAATTC
>NW_017099095.1:1004-1220 GCF_001412225.1 Nicrophorus vespilloides
ACAAAAATCAATCAAAATTTTGGTTTTCATTCGAAAAAATAGACAAAAATCATTGCTAACATCAAAAAATTGATCAAAATTTTGGTTTTCATTTGAAAAAATACACAAAAATCAATTCTAACTTGAAAAAAATGATCAAAATTTTGGATTTCATTAAACAAAATAGGCAAAAATCAATTCTAATTTAATAAAAATCAATCGAAATTTTGATTCCCT
>NW_017099095.1:1239-2983 GCF_001412225.1 Nicrophorus vespilloides
TTGGGATTTCATTAGACAAAAATCAATCAAAATTTTGGTTTTCATTCGAAAAAATAGACAAAAATCATTGCTAACATCAAAAAAATGATCAAAATTTTGGATTTCATTTGAAAAAATACGCAAAAATCAATTCTTACTTCAAGAAAATGATCAAAATTTTGTATTTCATTAGACAAAATAGACAAAAATCAATTCTAATTTAACAAAAATCAATCAACATTTTGATTTCCTTTAGACAAAATACAGAAAAATCAATTTTAAATTAAAAAAATTGATTATCATTTTGATTTCCATTAGACAAAATACAGAAAAATCAATTCTAAATTCAAAAAATTAATCAAAATTTAGGATTTCTAAATTCAAAAAACTTGAAAAAAAATCATTTTGGTTAAAACTTAATGAAATACACAAAAATGAATGAGAATTGGGAAAATTATTATTTTTTTTTGAATAAAAGTTGAAAGAAATCAGTTTGAAACGATATTATAGAAAACATAATTGAGTAATTGTAAAAAGTGTAAGAAAATTTTCATGTTTTTTTTTTGTCTTTTTCTTTGAAATTCCAAGAGGAAAATCTACATCTACACTCAAATAACACTTTAACACATTATTCAAGACTTATTAAAGAATCGAAACGTTCAGAAATACATGATTTTACTATAATTACGAGTTAAAACAATTTGTACGAAGAGACAGAGAAATAGTTTGAAACTTAATTTAGGAAACACTGATCGAATAATAATTAACAAAATTTATGAAAACTAAAAGTTTTTGTTGCAAATTCCAAGCGGAAATGAAACGACAATTAATAAAGATTCATTAAAACAAAAAAAAAACAAAATACTCAAACAACACTCTTTGTTAATTTGAATATATTCAAATGATGCACTTGAAATGGCAACGGTTTCGCAACAATTAGTCGACTTCATCATTGGTAATGATCGTTGTCTGCATTAATTTTTCATTATTGAATGTCATTATTATCAACAAACGTGAATATCAATGAAGGAATGAACTCAGAATTAAAAAAAAAACAATACACATTTGTATTCATTTTCGGTAGATTTTCGTCGGTCCGCAATTCGAAATTTGCATGACGAAACGTGAGTCCATCGCGTTCAACTGTTGACACATCACAATTGTTTTTTTTTTCTTTGCTACTGGATGCGCAAGTACACACGCGTTCCGTCCTTTGGCACCTCGACACCAATATTCAAAAAAAAAACGCAACGCAAAGCAAAATAAAGAAAAGAAGAAAAAATGTGCAGAGCGAAGCAAAAAAAAAATGCAAAGTTTCGTAGCTGTTTGAAACCGCACTAATCGAGAACATTAAAAACGCACCAATCGTAGACTTTAAAAACGCATTAATCGAAGATCGTAGGTCTTCAAACCGCACTAATCGAAGACTTTGAAAACGTATTAATCGAAGATCGCAGATTTTCAAACCGCACTAATCGAATACTTTGAAAACGCACTAATCGAAGGCTTTGAAAACGCACTAATCGAAGACTTTAAAACCGCACTAATCGAAGACTTTAAAACCGCACTAATCGAAGACTTTAAAACCGCACTAATCGAAGAATTTGAAAACGCATTAAAAGAAGATCGCAGATTTTCAAACTGCACTAATCGAAGACTTTGAAAACGCATTAATCGAAGATTGCAGATTTTCAAACCGCACTAATCGAAGACTTTGAAAACGCACTATTCGAAGACTTTAAAAACGCACCACTCGAGGACTTTA
>NW_017099096.1:0-90876 GCF_001412225.1 Nicrophorus vespilloides
TCCGAGTCATCAGGTGATCTGCTACTACAAACTCAAGAATCGCAATATATAACTAAAATATTATACAATGACGCGATGACAACTGAAAAATTACCAAAGCCAAGGAAACTTTCTTAAATAATTCCTATCAAACAAGTTACCAATAGCAGTATTATCTTTTGAGCTTAACAGAGCCAATTGGATGTCATCATCTTTATTGACTTTATTGATGCTCTAGAATAGATTACAGCAAAGTATCATGAAATAGATTACGTGGAGTGTAAATTGAATTAGAAAAGTTTATAATTTAAAATGAATAATAAAATATTCAACAAAGTGAATCATACAATTTAATGTTACCAAGAATCATTAACATTACTTATGATAAAGTTGCAAATAATATCACTACAAAAATATTTAATATGATTATTGTATTTTCTCCTCTTGGGACAATTTTACTATCTTCTCGCTCTCTGTCCAAACGGCTTCTGAGAAATCATCGTCGGCTACTTTTGGCGGGAGTTTAAAGACTTTGCAATCCAAGAAAAAATTCCCGGATATTCCTTCAACGGATTTATCGATGGCGCAATGCAACGTTGTCTGAGCGCCTTCCTCGGCACTCTTGAATACAATACATATAAATACTAATTTCTATAGATGGT
Source organism: Nicrophorus vespilloides (assembly GCF_001412225.1). Classification (NCBI taxonomy): domain Eukaryota; kingdom Metazoa; phylum Arthropoda; class Insecta; order Coleoptera; family Silphidae; genus Nicrophorus; species Nicrophorus vespilloides. The sequence goes on from NW_017099096.1 coordinate 642, forward strand.
GTAAGTAGCTCACTTTCCCAAAGGACCAAGTGAATATTTTGATCATTTTGAAAACCCATGTGCTTTCTCCAATGCGATTTCGAAAGGAAGTAAAGATAGGCGTACAAACTATGCCTGGATATGCGGCGTTCACTGTGATACTGTGTTTCGAAAGTCTTTTGGCGAAACCCCTCGCTGAGATTATATTACATAACTTGCTGTTATTATATTGCAATAAAGATTTAAAGGTTTTATGAGAAAACCTGGCTGGTCTATTGATGTCTTCTACTGTATTTACCTGGTGCAGGAATGCCCCAATTGAGCTGACAAATACAATGCGACTTTTTGGTGTTTTCTTTAAGATATCTAGAAGATATAATTTTCATTTATTGCTTATGAGTTTCTTTATCAACTCTATATACCAACTAATAGGTGTGTTAAAAGGAATGAACCGAAATGGTTAATATGCATATCCATCAATATTCCATCGTCGCTGCAGATTTCAGAAAAACCAGCAACACCTGCGTTGTTGATCAGGATATCCAATCTGGGTTCAGTCTTGATTATATCTTCGGCAAATTTTCGAGTTGACTGCAAACTGCCCAAGTCTATCCATTTGTAGATGATATTGTCATTACCAGTTTCTTCAACAATTTGCTTTCTACTGGATTCAGAATCAACGACATCGGCTATTATCACCCTGCATCCTCTAGACGCCAAATGCAGGGCGGTTTCGTATCCAATACCTGTTCAAAAATAACTATACTAAATCATATTTATATATAAAAATATTGATGGATTTACCAGAATTACCGCCTGTTACCAAAGCTGTTTTTCCGACCAGACACACTTTAGCTTTGCACCATCCCATTGACAGTTTTGCGTAGATCTTTAGAACAATTCCTGCCAAGAGCACATAAAACGCTATTGATATTAAACAACTCATGATTACTCTTACTGAGCATAGGCTCATTACTGCGTCATATTATAGCGGAATATAAATATTTATTATCTTTCATATCAAAAAGATAATGGAATTATCAAAAATGATTTATTTATATTATATATTTCTTATCAAAAATGATTAAATTAATTAATCTTATTAAATTCATACAAGAAGTGAACTTTGGTTTATAAAGTTTGGTTCATAAAAGTTATTATTAAAATAGCACAACGAAATAAATTATAAAATATTGACTCATAACAACATTAAAATCAATGTAATTATTGTAATTATTGTTCATGTTAATTTGTTCATATCATTTATTTCTCATTTCAATTTATAAAACAATTAAAAGTAAAACAAGCAATATCGAGAAATTTACCTGCACACTAGCTCCGTTCACAGCGACACTATTCAGTCTATGCCAATCTCGTACCACGAACTTGACCGCGGACGAAATTGACAAAACCTTGAACCGAGTCATCATGGCCTGATCTGCTACTCCAAACTCAAGAATCGCAATATAAAACCAAAACATTAGACAATGACGCGATGACAACTGAAAAATTACCAAAGCCAAGGAAACTTTCTTAAATAATAACTATCAAACAAATTACCAATAGCAGTATTATCTTTTGAGATTATTAGAGCCCATTAGATGTCGTCATCTTTATTGACTTTATTGATGCTCTAGAATAGATTACAGCAAAGTATCATGGAATATATTACGTGGAGTGTAAATTGAATTAGAAAAGTTTATAAATTAAAATGAAAAATAAAATATTCAACAAAGTGAATCATACAGTTAAATGTTACCAAGAATTATTAACATTACTTATGATAAAGTTGCAAATAATATCACTACAAAAATATTTCATATGATTATTGTATTTTCTCCTCTTGGGACAATTTTAATATCTTCTCGCTCTCAGTCCAAACGGCTTCTGAGAAATCATCGTCGGCTGCTTTTGGCGGGAGTTTAAAGACTTTGCAATCCAAGAAAAAATTCCCGGATATTCCTTCAAAGGACCAAGTGAATATTTACAGAATTACCACCTGTTACCAAAGCTGTTTTTCCGACCAGACACACTTTAGCTCTGCACCATCCAATTGAGAGTATTGCGTATATCTTTAGGACAATTCCGGCCAAGAGAATATAAAACGCTATTGTTATTAAACAACTCATGATTTGCACTTACTGAACACCGTTGCACTACTGAGTCATTATTGAAGTATGCTCATGTGTTTTAATTTCCTTGTGAAAAAAAAACAAACAACGTATTACTTAAATGTAAAGTTTGGTTAATAAAAAATCATTCATCTTATTATTTATATTACCATAAATTAAATAAAAGAAAAATAAACTTTAATTTGTTTTAATAGAATCTCAATTAAAAACTGGTTAGACTAGAAACAAACACTGAATGTTTTCTTGATTATTGTACTTTTTTTTATTATTTTTACTAAATACTTCTTAAAATATAAGTAAAGAAATTAAAAACTAAAAATCATTCATACATTTTTATATTGTTTTATTTGTACTTGAAATTAGTCATTACTAAATTATCTAATATTGTTTCTACTTAACATGATAATATATGGTAGTACTACTTGTATATATTCATATAACTTATATATTTAAAATAATTATTGTCTTCATTTTAACATTTAAAGAATTTACTATTAGTTTCATCTAAATAGGAACGCATTTGGTAAATGATAAATGTAGATTTATTATCTATTTTTGGATAATATAAGATTGAATTTTAGCTAAGACTTTACAAATTCCACATATTGAAAAAAAGTTGGAACGAAAATAATAAATCGTTACAAACGGATAATGGGTATAAGTCTTTCTATCCTCTCCAAGTATAATAATACCGCGTTGGTCTCCCTGACAAACATAATAGTATTAATCAATTAATTAAAAAATCAATCATTATAATGAATATATTTGGAAATAATATACCGAAATTTATTAAATTAGTTGAAATGAATCAATCCATTCATTTTTATTACTTAATTATTTTTATTAATAATATTATTACGGCTACAATTTATTTTATGATAAATAATTATTCATATAATTATGATATGGTCAAGTTGATAAAATTATTTTATTTATCTGATTGATTGAAATGTATTTTGATTCAATTTTTATTGGCGTTTTCTTCAAAAGATCTGGAAGAATATGGTTTGTTGTTTATGAGATTGCATATAAATGCTGTTTACATTAGTTGGTAAAGGTGAGTTAAAAGAAATGAAATGGTTAATATGCATATTCATCAATATTTCATCGTCCCTATAGATTTCTGAAAAACCAGCAACTTGCATCTTTGATCAGGATATTCAATCAAGAAAGATATTATCGTTACCAGTTTATTAAACAATATACTTTCTACTTAAAACATAATCAATGACGTCAGCTATTATGACCCTGCATGCTCTAGTTGCCAAATGTAATGCATTTTGGGATTCGATTCCTGATTAACGATCAATACACAATATCATATTTAATTCTAAAAATATTGAGGGATTTACTAGAATTTCCGACCTTTACCAAATCGGTTTTCTCGACTAGACATACTTTGGTTCTTCACCATACCATTGACAGTTTTGTGTAGATCTTTAAGACGTTATTAAACAACTCACAATTTACACTTATTGAACAAAGTTTCACTACTGAGTAATCTTATAGCAAAATGCACATGTTATATATATATCTTATCAAAGTAGACAACGCATAAATATTGTTGCACAATCCCTACTATATTTAGTATCATATATACATTTATCGAGTTTTGATTTGTAAATATTATTCAACTTACTATTCATTTGACATTAACGTTATTAAAGAAGAAAAAACAATACAATGATGTAATAAATGTATGCAATAAACAAATTTTTATGAATGTTTTTATAGAAAAGTCAACTAAAATCTACATTCACCTCTTAAATAAATAATTAGGAATTATATTTTTCTTCGATCCACCAACCTTCGACTAACAGTTTTATTTTACAAAGTATAGTCTTAATTACAAAAAGGTAGACCAAATACTATTCAAATACTGATCAAATTTAAAGCAGTATAATTATACATAATTATATTTTTTAATTATAATTTACAGATTAGTTCAAAGTGAGATGTGAAAAAAATATTAAAAATAAAATGGGAATTTATATTAATTATTGATGTAACAACCATAAGCTCTTTAGGAAGTCACAACTCCACTTATCACATAAAAAAAATTGAAAATAGCAAATTGAAAAACAAGAGCCTAGATTATATTTTTTAAAGATGTTACATAAAGTATAGAGAAAATTAATTTTTATTTAAGTTGCATTTGTCAAATTATTATTTAGTTAATTTATATGTATTTGGAAGGTTTCCGATGGGAGATCATTCTCCGCTCACCGCCTATTTTATTTTGCCTAAACATATTCTACTCTTTGCCAAAAATTGGCAGGTTACAAAAAAAATTGCAATAAATATTATTATTGGTTATAAATATTGACTCACGACAGATTCGAAAGTAATGAAGTTACTGTATGTAACAAGCAAATTTTGATTTCTTTATATGATTCAATATATTTTTCTTACTAATTAATAATTAATAACATACTTATAGACCAGCAAAAAAAAACATGTTATTAAAAATAAAACTAGCAGGTAATATCACTAAAAAAATATTTAATACGATTATTGTATTTTCTCCTCCTGTGATAATTTTACTATCTTTTCGCTCTCAGCCCAAACGGCTTCTGAGAAATCCCCGTCTGCTGCTTTTGGCGGGATTTTAAACACTTTGCAATCGAAGAAAAATTTCCCGGATATTCCTTCAACGGATTTGTCGATGGCGCAATGCAAAGATGTCTGAGCGCCCTCCTCTGCATTCTTAAATACAAAACATGTAAATAATATGTTCTTTAATTGTGCAATATTTGAAGTTATTTACTTTTCCAAAGCACCAGGTGATTATGTTGCATACTAAGTGGAAAATCTTGAAAATCCATGTGCAATCCCCAAGACGGTTTCTAGAGGAATTGTAAATTTCAGTGCAGACTGAGCCTGGATGTACGGCGTTCACGGTAATACCAAACTTCGTGAGTCTTTTTGCGAAACCACTTGCAGAGATTATATTACATAACTTACTGTTGCTGTAATTGATAATAGTCTTAAAATCCTTGTTGTTGAACTTGGATGGTCTATTGATGTCTTCCGCTGTCTTCAGTTGGTGCAAGAAGGCCATATTTGAGCTGACAAATACTACGCGACTCTTTGGCGTTTGCTTTAAGAGATCTGGAAAAATACATTTTTGTTTCTTGCTAATAAGATTGCACATGAATGCTCATTACCAACTAATAGGTGTGTTAAAAGGAATGAACCGAAATGGTTAATGTGCATATCCATCAATATTCCATCGTCGCTGCAGATTTCAGCAAAACCAGCAACACCTGCATTGTTGATCAGGATATCTAATCTAGGTTCAGTCTTTATAATATCTTTGGCAAATTTTCGAGTTGACTGCAAACTGCCCAAATCTAACCATTTGTATATGATATTATCGTTACCAGTTTCTTCAACAATTTGCTTTCTACTGGATTCAGAATCAACGATGTCGGCTATTATCACTCTGCATCCTCGGGATGCCAAATGCAATGCGGTTTGGTATCCAATTCCTGATTAACGATTACTACACTATATCATTTTGAATTAAAAAAATATTGAGGAAATTACCAGAATTACCGCCTGTTACCAAAGCGGTTTTTCCGACTAGACACACTTTTGCTCTGCACCATCCCATTGACAGTTTTGAATAATCTTTAGAGCAATAACGGTTAACAGCACATAAATCGCTATTGTTATTAGAAAATTCATGATATACACTTACTGAACACCTTTTCGCTACTGAGTCACTTTATAGAAAATTGCAAATAATGCAAATAATTGAACTTTGTTGTTTAATCAATGTTGTTCAACAATTAATGTTATTAAATTTATACCAGAAGCGAACCTTGATTTGTGAAGCGAACTTTGATTATTAAAATAACACAACAAAAATAGTTAAAAATTGTTGATACATAACAAAATCCAAATTAATGTAATTATTGTATAAAATAATCAAAGTTTTATTTGTTCATATAAAATAATTTATTTTTCTTTTTACTAATTAAGAGTTAATAACGTACACATAACTTCGCAAAAATAAAGCCTATTATTAAAAATCAATTAAGCTGTTATTAAAATTATTTTCTGGAGATGTTTAGAGTTTTTTAACTGTTTTTCATAAATTCTCATCATCTCATTCATTCATCACCATCCACAAATAATTTTATACCTAGAGTATTCAATGTTTTAGATGCATATATGAAAAACATCCAAAACAAAATGGTAAAATGCTCAAAACAACACGAAGATGCCCGAGAATTTACAAAATAATTAAAACTATAAATTGAAATAGAAAAGTTTAGAATATAAATATATCATTTTTAATTAAAAAATATTGAGGGTTTTACCAGAATTACCACCCGTTACCAAAGCGGTCTTTCTGACTAGACACACTTTTGCTCTGCACCATCCCATTGGAAGTTTTGAATATATCTTTAGACCAATTCCGGCCAACAGCTATTGTTATTAGAAAATTCATGATATACACTTATTGAACACTTTTTCGCTACTCTATCACTTTATAAAAAACTGCACATAATACAAATAATTTAACTTTGTTGTTTAACCATCACAAATTAATGTTTTTAATTTTATACTAAAAGGGAACTTTGATTTGTGAAGTTATTAAAATAGCACAATGAAAATAGTTAAAATATTGACACATAACAAAATCAAAATTAATGTAATTATGGTATAAAACAATAAAATTTTGATTTGTTCATATAATCTAATTTATTTTTCCTCTTACTAATTGAGAGTTAATAACGTACACATAACTCCGCAAAAACAAAGCCTATTATTAAAGATCAATTAAGGTGTAATTTATTGTGGTATATTCATGACAATTTCCTTATTCAAAAATTCAAAGTTAGGAACTCAATTTATTTCATTAGATTAAAATTATTTTCTGGAGATGTTCAGAGTTTTTTTTTATAAATTATACAAATAATTGTATACCAAGAGTGATTCAATGTTTTAGATGCATACATGAAGAGCTTCCGAAACAAATTAGTAAAATGCTCAAATCAACACGAAGATGCCCGAGAATTTACAAAACAATTAAAAATTAAAGAATTAAAGAAGAATTAACAGTTTTTTGTAGATCTTTAAGACGATTCCAGCCAAGACCATACAATACGCTAAGGCTATTAAGAAACTCAACATTAACACTTATTAATCACAGTTTCACTGCTGAGTCACGTTATAGCAGAATGCGTACATTTTATACCAATCTTATATAAATAGATAACAAAATAATTAAATATTCTTGTTTAATAGCTATAATATTGAATAAATTGAAATAAAGGTGACCCAGAATAAAAAAAAATTGAACTGGATTGGAATATAACTGGTTATAAAAATATTGTTGACACGTGAAATTAATGTAATCATTGTATGCAACAAGCAATATTTGATTTGTTCAAATTATGTTATGTGTTCTTCTATCGTTCTGGAATTAAAATCTCTGGACTTCGTGGATTATCTTTATAAATATTAAAGTCAATAATCAACTATACAAGTATAAATTTTATGAACTGTCTACTAAGGTTTCCATGCTCCTCTTAAGTTAATATTTAGGAATTCTGTACTTTATCGATCTACCAACTGAGACTATCTTTGTCTCTCGGCACCCTGACTAAGAGAGTTCTTATTTGCAAAATATGATTATATATACTAAAAGTTGGACTAAATAAACATTATTTAAGTAAGGTGTTGATTTGCCCATCGGAATATAGATTATCTGGTTATAAATTAACCCGCTGTAAATATAAAATTATAACTTTACAATTTTCTAGGAAATACATCAGTTTGTTTAATATAGGTATTAGAACTGGTGGCGGTGGTGTATTCTCTACTGCCGGGAAATTATTGTTTTTGTAGAACAAGAGAACGCTCTCGAGATTATATTTTTTCAAAATCTATGCTCAATTACAAGTGAATTAAGGTGCTGGCTAATCTCAGCATCTGTAATGTCTTTGTCAATTTATGTGAGCACACAAGACTAGAATTGTTCATAAGTGCTTTTGGAGTGTTAATCTTCGTCAAATTAGCAAACGTAATCATTAAAATTTCTTATATAATCATCACCAATTTGTTTAGTAAAATTATGACCGAGTCAAACTTAGTTTTGTACATAAATTATTATTATTAGAATAAAATTTGTTTATATGATTCAATATATTCTTCTTACTAATTAAAAGTTAATAACATACATATAGACCAGCAAAAACAAAGCCTATTATTAAAAATCAAACTAGCAGATATTGTCATTATTGTATTTTCTCCTCTTGGGACAATTTTACTAACTTCTCGCACTCAGTCCAAACGGCTTCGGAGAAAGCCTGATCTGTAGCTTTTGGCGGGACTTTAAAGACTTTGCAATCTGAGAAAAATTGCCCGGATATTTCTTCAACGGATTTATCGATGGCACAATGCAACGATGTTTGAGCGCCCTCCTCGGCACTCTTAAATACAAAACATTTAAGTATGTTTTATTTATTTGGAACAATATAATTTCCTTACTTTTCCAACAAACCAGATGGTTGTATCACTAACAAAGCGGAAAATCTTAAAAACCAAATCGAACAGACGTTTTCCAGCGGATCTGAAAATGGCCGTGCTGACTAAACCTGGATGTACGGCGTTCACTGTGATACCGTGTTTCGAAAGTCTTTTAGCGAAACCTCTTGCTGCGATGATATTACATAACTTGCTGTTGTTATACTGCAACAAAGGGTTAATGCTTTTGCAATAAAACCTGGCTGGTTTAGTGATGTCTTCGACTGTCTTCAGTTGGTGCAGAAAAGCCAAAATTGAGCTGACAAATACAACGCGACTTCTTGGTGTTTTCTTTAGGAGATCTGGAAGAATTAATTTTCGTTTGATGCTTACGAAATTGCACACAAACGCGTGTTACCAACTAATAGATGAGTTAAAAGGAATGAACCGAAATGGTTAATATGCATATAGATTTCTGGAAAACCAGCAACACCTGCATTGTTGATCAATATATCCAATCTGGGTTCAGTCTTGATTATATCTTCAGCAAATTTTCGAGTTGACTCCAAACTGCCCAAGTCTATCCATTTGTAGATGATATTGTCATTACCAGTTTCTTCAACAATTTGCTTTCTACTGGATTCAGAATCAACGACATCGGCTATTATTAGCCTGCATCCTCTGGATGCCAAATGCAAGGCGGTTTCGTATCCAATACCTGATCAAAGATCACTGTACTATATCATATTTATATATAAATATATTGATGGATTTACCAGAATTACCGCCTGTTACCAAAGCTGTTTTTCCGACCAGACACACTTTAGCTCTGCACCATCCCATTGAGAGTATTGTGTAAATCTTTAGGACAATTCCGGCGAAGAGTATAAACGCTATTGTTATTAAACAACTCATGATTTGCACTTACTGAACACCGTTGCACTACTGAGTCATTATTGAAGAATGATCATGTTTTATAATTTGCTTTTGAAAAAAAAAACAACAACAAATTAAACAACGTATTATTCCTTTTACCAAAATTTCAATGAAAGAAAAATTAACTATAATTTGTTTTAATAGAATCTCAATTAAAAACTGATTAGACTGGAAAAGAACACTGAATTTTTTCTTGATTATTGTACTTTTTTTATTATTTTTACTAAATGCTCCTTAAAACAGCGGTTTCCAACCGGGGAGGCGCAGACTATTGCCAGGAGAGGCGCGGACTGTTGCCAGGAGAGGCGCCAAAATGTTTTAATAAATTAATTTTTATACCATAATATCTTGAAATAAATAAAACGTGTCTATATTATTTAATCTATTAAAACAATAAAAGGTAAGGAAGGCGCCAGTTTCGGGGAGACGTAGTAGCATAAAGGTTGGAAACCGCTGCCTTAAAATATAAGTCAAGAAATTTAAAACTAAAAATTATATTCATTTTATTCGTCAAATATTTTTTTAACAGATTCAGTTTTTTTTCAACTCTTTTTATTCCATAGAATCTTATATTTATCATATTTAAAAAGAAACAAGATTCAAAAAAAGAAATTCTGCTCAAATATGCTTTAATACATAAATAAATATATGAGAATAATTGATACATTTTTTTTTTATAGTTTTATCAGTATTTGAAATTAGCCAGTACTAAAATGTCTAATATTTTTTCTACTTAATATGATAATAAACGATAGTACTACTTGTATATATTCAAATAACATATTTACCATCTCTTCATTCTAAATAGGAAGTCATTTGGTAAATTATAAATGTAGATTTATTATCTTTTTTTTTTATATAATATAAGATTAAATTTTAGCTAAGACTTTACAAATTCCACATATTCTAAAAAAAGGTTGGAACGAAAATAATAAATCGCTGCAAACGGATAATGGGTATAAGTCTTTCTATCCTCTCCAAGTATAATAATACCGTGTTGGTCTCCCTGACAAACATAATAGTATTCATTAATTAATTAAAATGGAACAATATACCGAAATTTATTAAATTTGTTGAAATCAATCAATTAATTATAATTATTATTGTCGATATAATTCAATTTATGATTGTTAATTATTCATATCATTATGATATTCGTCAAATTAATAAAATTATTTTATTTATCAGATTGATTAATTGATTGCTTTCATTGATTGTTCAGACATAAAAACATATAAAATCAATCAAGTTTTTACTTAAGAATAAAGAAATTTGGCGTTTTCTTTAACAGATCTGGAGAATTAATTTTGCTAATGAAATTGCATATGAATGCATTTTACCAACTAATAGGTAAGTTAAAAGGAATGAACAGAAATGGGTAAAATACGTTACTATATAACGGTTTTGTTTCTGACAGTTAAAAACTGTTAAAAAGAGTTAATACTATTGTAACTTTGTAAAGTTGGTAGAAGGTAAGATCTACGCTCCTCCGAACAATATCACTTAGAGCAGTGGTTTCCAACCCCCGGTACTGGTCCGCGGATCAAATGGTACCGGGCCGCCCAAAGAACATTTTTTTTTTCATTTTATTTACTGTGGCGTATTTCTCTCAGGTTTGTGCGACTTTCCATGGACGGGAGGTTATTTATGTTTTTATTACATTCCGACTCCATTTTTTTGCAATTTTCGCATTATTAAGTTGCGTTTTTATAAATGGTCCAATGTATATACTAAAAGAATTCCTTGTAGTGGGATTACAAATTTTGGGTTTAGTGGTCCGCGATATTCAATATTTTGAGTTTAGTGGTCCTTGGGGTCAAAAAGGTTGGGGACCGTTGCCTTAGAGGAGTCGAATGCCAACTGTGTGCAAAGACGGTTGTGTGCAGAAAGAAAAGGAGTTGTTCCACTCGGCAAAAGGAAATGGCGCTCAGAACATTCCCACTCACGCCCAGTCGGAAGTTCAAGATTTTTGATTGTATGTGCACGATCTCACCCGTCGTGTTACACTATTAAATTATTTAAATGTTTTGAAAATAATTACTTATAAACTGAGATGGCTAATTGTAGTTTTAAAAACATGAGTTAGATTTTTTGCCATCTATCAATCAGGTTTCCGTTTTAAATAATTATGTAAAAATAATAATTTATTGTATAATAATACATCTTATCATTGCAGTTTCTCCTCTGCTGTCAATTTGACAAGCTTCTCGCTCTCTGCCCAAACGGCATCGCAGAAAGATTCATCTGCTGCTTTTGCTGGGACCTTCCAGTAAATTTTGCAGTCGGAGAAGAATTGACCGGACACGCCGTTCACGGATTTGTCGATTGCGCAATGCAACGTGGTCTGAGCACCTTCCACGGCAGTCTTAAATACAATTATGTTTTAGCAATACTTTGCTGAAATTATTTGGTAATGCTTACTTTTCCGAACATCCAAATTGAACTGTCGGATACCATGTGACCGATACGTGATGTCCAGCTGGATCCTCCCATACGGCCGCGAGCCATGCTAAAGATAGCCGTGCAGACGGCACCAGGATGCACAACGTTCACGGTGATATCGTGCTTCAAGAGTCTCCTAGAGAATCCTCTGGCCGAGATTATATTACAAAGTTTGCTGTTGTTGTACTCGATCAAGGTATGCCTGTTCTTGTCTTCCACCTTTGGTGGTCTGTTGATGTCTTCAACAGTCTCCAGTTGGTTCAGGAACGACATCAAAGAGCTGACGAATATCACGCGACTCTTAGGCGTTTTCTTTAAGATATCTACAAGAATAAAATTTTCTTCATCGCCTGTGCAATGCTAGTTAAAAGCTCTTTACCAACTAAGAGATGAGTCAACAGGAATGAACCGAAATGATTAATTTGCATGCCCTTCAACATTCCATCGTCGGTGTAGGTATCTACGAAACCGGCGGCTCCAGCGTTATTGATCAGGATGTCCAACCTAGATTCGCTCTTGGTAATGTCTTCGGCAAACTCGCGGATGGACTTCAGACTACTAAGATCGAACTTTTTGCAGACGATGTTACAGTTACCAGTTTCTTCAGAAATTCGCTTCTTGCTAGCTTCAGAATCAGCGACATCGGCTATTATGACTCTGCATCCTCTGGATGCCAAGTGTAGGGCGGTTTCGTATCCGATGCCTGGTTAAGGGTCACAATGTTATATAATTTTTAATTGAGAAATGTTGATGGATTCACCAGAATTTCCTCCAGTTACCAAAGCAGTTTTTCCGACCAGGCACACGTTAGCTCTGCACCAACCCATTGAGAGTTTGGTGTAAGCCTTCAGGATGATCCCGGCCAGGATCAAATAAAACGCTATAGTCATTAAGCAGCACATGATTTACGAACACCGTTTTACTACTAACATTGGTTGTGACTGAGTGTTTGTATTTTAACCTTTACTTTATCATATCAATGATAAGACTCAAAATGATTAGATTTATATATTATTAGTAGGCATATAAAAAAAAATCTCCATACAATCAGTGGACTTTGTTAAGTTACATCACATTATATTAATTATGTGATATTAATGGATATTGAAAATAGATAAAGCAAGTATATTGCTATATACATGGTGGTCCAATTGAAATTCAACTTTTCAGAACGTTGTATTTTATTATTTTAAACCGGATTTTATGAATCAAAAGCAAAAAATGTTGGAAAACAATTAAATTTTTCTCTGAGTTGGTCGACAAGCAAGTCGCACGCTGCTCGAATGTGAACCTGCTGAATCTTCCTCCATTCCCAAAGAAGGGCTTTCTTGAGCACATCAACACTGTGGTATTTTTTAGTGCTGACATTGGCCTTAAGTCGAGCGGATTTGCATCTGGTCACCGTGCAATGTAAATGAAGTGTGGAACGTTGTCTCTTAGCGTGCTTTGTGTGATGGTGCAAAATCTTCTTAAAACGTCCATTGGTGGCCCACGACTTCAGAGCACCTTCCAATATTTTTTTTTTTCAAGAAACTGAGATGCAAATGCTTTCGCACGCTTGTAAACAATAAAATCAGCTATGATTAGTCAAAATATAGACACAAGCGATTCGAAAGATATAGTAGTTTTAACTTGGTTGCAGTTTAATTGAGGCTTCCTATACATCTATATCCTAAATTATATAGCGAGACTTCAATGAAGAAGATAGTATTTGTGAATATTTTCAAGATTCGAAATCTTAATGGATAAAATTAATTGTCAATATATTAAAAGCAAATCCATCATAATAAATTTTACATAATTATGCAACGTTTATGTTAGTTAAAATAACAAATCAACACGGAAATACATACTAAGATCTTTAAGACTTCGATGTTCTCAGGCAAATTGGCACGAGATGTATGGCAATATAGCATCAGATACTCCCCATCTTACACTCATGTCATCAACTCTTCAATACCTAAATTAAATTTTCGTCTGTTCTTTCTTAACTGATTGTATTAGTTTTATATTTTGTTTGTAGAATTGACATTCTATTTTTAAGTATAAAATGAGTCTTTAGAAACGAATTTTATTCGACATCCGAGATTTTACAAACAAGTCAAATTCTAAGCTAACACAGGCCAAGTGAACAACATTTACAATTATCGGATTCGCTATACCCCGTACTGTTCGAGAACGGATTTTAAACTTCATAAAAATAAATCGCACAAAAAGAGACTTGACTGTATATAGGAAAAAAAAAGTAGCATTCACAAAAATAATATTGAGTGCAAAGATTTAAGTGTTTATTTTGATTTTGATCAATTAAACAGGACTATATATGCATATGCGAATATGCGAGGATTTGCTGTATTTAAGTTATTCAGTAAATTTAAACTCAAAAGCTAAATAATTAAATAAAAAAAACTATAGACAACAACAAATATAAGCAACACACATTAAAATAAATGTAATAATGAATATTTTGTTCGTTTAATTTAATCAAATACGAGTATTAATCAATTAAGAAAATAATATAATATTTTGTTTTAATAATTTAATCAAAAAATAATTAACTGCAAAGCAATTGAATCGCAATGTTTCAATTTGAATTTTTTATGAGCATTTGATTGATTCATTTACAAAAGTAACAAACAATTTTTTAATACACAAATGTAGCGTGTACAGAAGGAATTAATACAGTTCTTTGAAATGCGGAAAATAAAGAAATTAAAATAATAATCGCTGCAATTTAATCGTCGCATAACGAGCGTTAACTAAAATGCTGCAGCGCATTTAACAACGACATTGTTAAACTTTATATGTAAATCGTTTTATTGTTCAAACAAACATTGTTTCATTTAAAAAAGTTAATATACAGTGGAACATTAATTATTATATTATATAATAAGAAAAAAAAATACATTTTTTTCATTTATTGAGTAATATCATTTTATTAATTTATCACCTTTAAATTATGAATTAAATTTAGCATTTTTCAACACAGATAGATTTATTTTATTAAGTAAATAATCTATATAATAATTATTATTTTTTAAGATCTTCAAGAATGTATATTTATTTGGCATTAAATTTGATTAATTAATTATATAAAAACTAAAAAATACTTAATGAATATCAAGATAGTACAAATTTTTTTTTTGGTAAAAAAAATTGCAAAGAAAAATATATTTTTGTGTGGAATTACTTTCATTGTACATTGGAACCTCGCTTAACCACCTCGAATAACGAGTATTTCGCTTTAGTAGCAAAATAAATTGTAATAAAAATGACTCGCTTAACGAGCGACGTTTTGCATAACATTTTAAAACTTATTTTTTAATATGTTTCATTATACGAGTAAAAATCCAGAAAATTTTGAACGAATTAAACTCGTTAAGCTATAAATTTTATAATATATTTTTTTTTGGAAATTTAACGAATGACAGGAACTATTGGTGTATTCTTAAAAATAAATACTAATTACGCATTAAATATACAAATTAGACTGCGTGCAATGTAATTAAAAAGTAAGTAGGTTAAAAGTATCACCATTGCAATTAGCATAATGGTATAATTTTACACCATTTTTTTTAATGTAATTATAAGAAAATGTATTATTTCCATGGAATACCTGTATCGGTTAATTGTTATATTAATGGTGGCTAAAGGATTTTTACCATGTGCTTATTTACCGTGTGCTGAATGAAATCATGGAATGTTTAATTTGTTGATGGGTAAGATCCTTTCGTTTGGTTCTAGCCCGGCCAGACGTTCGCTTTCCTCCCACACATCTCTACAAAGGTCATCATCGCGGGCAGATCTTGGCTGTCTGTAGGGTTTGCAGTCGGATATAAACTGACCAGAGTGTTTAGTTTCCAATGCTGCGTACAATATATTTTGCGCGCCTTCATGCGCCGTCTGCAATTAGAGTAATTAGAGCAAAACTCCATATTGGATGATCTGATGTGATGATACCTTGCCGAACATGAAAATACAAATTCTGCCAAAAAAAACACTGAGAATATGCAACACGGACATCTCCTTCAAGAATTTGAACGTCACCTGGTGGATATTCGTCTTGACGCAGCCCGGATGTATGGCGTTGGAGAAGATGCCCATCTCAGAAAGCATATTCGACGTGATCAAGTTGCAGAGCTTTGTGTTTCCGTATTGCAAGTAGCTGAACAGCATACCAGCCCAAACCTTCGGCGGGTCGTTGATGTTACCACTCTTTAGGCAATTTATGAACGCGATGATGGAACTGGTAAATACCACTCGGCTGTTCTCCGTCTTGCGAAGCAAATCTTAAACATCGCTCAGAAACAATTTCGGACATGGATCATCATATTTACCGATCAGCAGATGCGTGAGCAGGAAATGTCCGTAATGATTGATCGCCATCAATTTCAGAGCGCCGGAAGCTGTGTACTCGTTAGTGTAACACGAAGTACCTGCATTGTTGATCAGCAGATCCAATCTGCTCTCATTCTCGATGAATCTCGTAGCAAAGGTCCTCACCGACTGAAAATCTGATAGATCTACCTGCATCCAGGTCACGTACGGGTTATTCGTCCTCGCGATTATCTCCCTGGTCTTCTCCTCAGAATCAGAGATGTCAGCAATAATAACTCTACAACCTCTTGTAGCAAAATCTACCGCAGTTTCGAAGCCCAATCCTTAAAGTCAAACTGTTCACAGCTTCATCGAAGTCCAGCACAATCACATACCTGAATTTCCGCCTGTAATCAGAGCCGTCTTTCCGATAAGACTTACCTCGGATCGACATTTTCCCATGATCAATTTAGTATATATCTTAAGGACGATTGGTATAACAACTACTACAAGTAAGACCACTATGATTGTTTCCATGTCGAAGCTATCTCGACGAGTTACTGGCTCGTTCTTTGACAACGTTTATAGTCGCATGCGACATTCTTAGGAACCCGTTTGCCTTACGGATTAGAAACATGGAGAGGGTAAGCCACGACAGATATACATTTATTTCCTTCTCCTTAACTTAGATCTGCATTGCCAGGTGATTTACAGAGAAACCATCGATCCTTTATTATCAATTATACATCAATAGGTTTAGAATTTATTGTTTACTACTTTATATTTAAGTTGACGATTGATGAATCAATAATCAAATCTTAATTTACATTGATTCAATACTATTTATGTATTTTAGAGTCAATGAATTATAAGGATTATATAAAACCTTAATTCAGTATATATTTGCA
The DNA here is from genome assembly GCF_001412225.1 of Nicrophorus vespilloides. NCBI lineage: Eukaryota > Metazoa > Arthropoda > Insecta > Coleoptera > Silphidae > Nicrophorus > Nicrophorus vespilloides. The sequence goes on from NW_017099096.1 coordinate 17,836, forward strand.
TGTTTTCGAATGGAAATTATATATTTGTAAATTCATATGTATGAGAGACTTCGCTTCGATTTATTTATGCAAAGCCTTTTCTCGTTTATATAATCACATTTATTATATAAGAAAACCGTAATTTTATATAATAAATATATGTAAAAATGGAAGTATGAAATGTAATCGATATGATATTATTAACATTCATTAATAAAAAATTATGGTTAATTATGAAGATACTAATTTATATGCAGAGCTATTAATTAAATACTTGGATAACCTATATTTTTATAATTAACAATTATTCGTTTATAAAGTCCAACATCTTCATAATAGTTTAAATTAATTTCATCAAATTACACATATCTTATACATAAAATGTTTTAAGAGTTACAAATTTATACTAGTTCATTTAAAAAAACAAATAAATAAAATTAATAACATACAAATTATTGAGAACAAGAACTGTCTAAAATATATATATTTTCAAATTTTGTGTAGACATATAAGAAAAAAATGCACACGTAATATATTTATTATTAAGAGTTGCATTATTAACTGAAATACAAATAATAAGCCTTCACAAAACTGATGTAAAGAACTTTCTTAAGTATATTTGGACAACTCAGTTATAACAGTAATAATAATAGATATTTAAAATATATTTACTTGGTTTTGATGCAGTCACATTTGGTAATATTGATGGGGAATTTTGTATTGCAGGGAAGAAAATGAACTGCAAGGTTTATTTTATTTCATCTATAAGTCTAAGAACGTCGAGATTTCAGAAGTGTATGTATGAAGTTCGTGGAATTGGTCAAGTTGGAACTTTTATTCGAACTAAGAATTACTACTTTTGAACCCAACGTTATTCCTTCGCATGTTTCTTAACGTCAATATTATCGAGTGATTTAGTAGCTTAGACGTTATCGGCCTTAAGCTTTTGCAAAAAGGAAAACGTTGTTTTATCTGTTTCCTCCTCGGTGGTAAATGGAGAAACATCATTTGAACGAATACATGAGGCTGTTTATGATAGTTGATTTATTAGAATATAATAGGGTATTTTTGGTTTTTAAGTTGGTTTATATGTTCGGTGTCAGTTTAATGATTTGACAAGGAGATGGGTATTTTTTTGAAAACTGTAATTGCTTTAGGCCTTTTTAAAGCTGGAACGATATTGATAAAAAGTGTATGCACAAGTAAGACATGTCTGCAAGGCAAGACGGCCTTAGTAATTGGAGGCGCAACAGGTATATTGAATAATTTTCCTTTTTTTTCAAAAGTAACTAATCCACCTATGAATACACTTATTATTAATTCATTCAATTTTAAGGGCATGGGTTAAAGACAGTGATGAACTTAGCTGCAAGAGGCTGCAAAGTAATCATTGGGGATATTATAGACGACACGAAGATTCGTGATAGGATAATCGACGAGACTACTAACAACCTTGTGGAAATCACCCATGTGGACTTGGCCTCTTTGAAATCCGTCAGGGCATTCGCAAAAAACATTGTGTATACACAGAAGAGGCTTGACATTTTAATTCTGATGGGAGAAACCGGTGGATTTTCAAATTTGTACACCGAGGATGGTCTGCTGAAGCTAATGCAGGTCAACCACTTTGGACCTTTCCTGATGACTTATCTCCTGAGCGGTAATTACCAAACGCTTTTCTTAAATTTATTCAATTCCGTGCAGATCTGTTGAAGAAAACACCGGGGAGCCGCGTGGTCTTTGTGAGCTCTCTATTATCGCTTATTCATAAATTGAGAAATGCAGAGAACTTGAATGCAGCAATACCTCACAAGAATCATCTAATGTCGAACATCTACGAGTATGGTAACAGTAAGTTGTGCATGCTGATGGGAGCACAAATCTTCTCCGAAAAGCTTGAAGGTGTCACATGTTTCTGTGTCTTCCCTGGTATTTCCAAGATCCTGATCAACAAGTCGCTGGCTTCGAGCAGTATCAACACGTTTATGCGGTTCATCTACAAGATCATCATCCTTTTCGGGAAAGTATTCGATATTTAGTTTATCGTCTGATTGATGCAATATTGATTCAAGGACGAGTGGGAGAGGTCACAGACTACCATTCATTGCGCCGTTAGCAAAGAACTACACGGAAAACCTCTCGCCATCTACGCTAACTGCTACAAGTTTCCGATAAGACCTCGACCGTTGAGGAATAAGGAGCTATGCGACAAAGTCTGGGAGCAGAGCGAGATGCTTGTCAAAATCGGGGAGGAAGAGAAAATCAAGTAAATTAAAGAGCAATAAATCTGCGGAGTGCACGTGACGACCGAAGTGAATATTTGAATGAAATAGCGACCTTCTTTCGAGGGGTGCGCCGTAAATAAGCGGCAGAGAGAGCGCGCGTATGCAAATGGCAGCAATAACATTATTGTAAATGCAAATTGGGGTTTCGTTTCGAACGCTGTTAAAGCCATTACGTCCCGGGGACCCTTCAAATTGTCGCCGGATCGCCCGGACAAATTGATCGGGACCCCTTCTCTGTTGCTCTCCTCTCCTCATTCATCCCTTATTTATGATCAAAGTCTGTATATGTTCATGCATATCAGTAAAAAAAATAATTCTAAATGTAAAGTTATGGATAGATCATCCTTATCTTCACTAGACGGTCGGTCTGTAGCTTCAGATTTCAATGTTCTCAGTGAACTTCCAAATCAATTTCGAACACTGACGTGCTATTCCGACGGTTAGTAATTGGATTTCCACAGAGAAAATAAAAACGAGGAGAACCGAATGTATGGACGGAAAAGCAAAAGTTGAAACATTCCTGGTGTGCGGTTAATAAACAGGCGGCGTATCGGCTAAATACGCGGGAATATTAATTAAATCCAATATGAAAACCGCCGTTGGTGCCGGGGGTGGGTCGATGCGCGCCCAACATTGTAACGTTTTCCCGAGGAGCGCAGAACTTTTTTCATTACCACTTAATTAAAACTTGGCCGCCCTCGCACCCCTTCAAATTAGAGAGAAAGCTCGGAATGTGCGTCTACGAGGGCAAAAAAGAAAGAAACGGCCCAAAAGGAGAGAAGAAGAAAAAAAATAACAAGACCGTAAACGCGGACGGAATGAAAGAAAACCTTTTTTGTTGGATGGTGCGGGGATAGAACGTAGCCCCGAAGAATGGATGGATAATATGAATGAGCGTTATTTGCATTCATTATTTCCACTTGTTAGATTTCCGCGGGATTAAAATGCGCGTACTCACTTTGTACTTTTTCTTTCATTCTTCTCCATCTTCATCTTGTGCTGCTTTCTTTTTTTTTGCTTGTACATTCGGTCCGCGTTTTCGGAAAATCTACGAGCACAAAAGGTGACTGATTACTCGGAAAACTTTTCTAATTAATACGACGGGGTGGCTTCGCCGCGGTTGTCTTTGGGGCATGGGGCTAAAGGGTTCCCATCAGTTGTTTGCTCGTTATTTCACGGGATTCGGATTTTCCTCTTATTATTATTGTCATTACCGTCCCGGAGCTGAATGGAAATCCTCAGCTAAATGAGTTCCTCGAACGGCTGGCTGCTTACACTTTTTGCTTCAATTAATATTAAAACTTCCATTTAGCCAACCCTTCACGGAAATATCACTTCTATTTCACTTACAAATTGTCTGTTGTATTTAACTCGGATAAAATCTTCATTTATAATAACTTTATTGATCATACACACCAAAATTTCACAATATTTTCTCTATAATTTAATGAAAAAAAATATGCATATTAATTGTATATGTATGTAAATATGCAAAGTATGAATAAAGTTATAGAATATCAAATAGTAATGATGATACAAAATTAATAACCACACATCTTATTAATGATGGTAGGAATGAGTAGATATGAAGACAAAAAGGTAACGAGTTAAAAAAATGATAGATTTTGGGGTTAATTACTTTTAATGTCAATAATTGACGTAGTTCGATGATATAATATAAATGAAATTTCTGCTGGATGTGGCCGTTGCATTCGGTCTGCTGAAGGTGTTCGCAAAGGTGACGGCTGGACAATGCAGGAGCAACAAATGCATGGTGGGCAAAACGGCTATTGTGACCGGAGGCAGCTCAGGCATTGGCTACGAGACGGCAGCAGACCTTGCTTCCAGAGGCTGCAAAGTAATCATCGCTGATAAGGCGGATCGCGCCGTGTCTAGAGAGGCGCTCATCGAAAGAACCGGAAATCCGGAAGTCATCTACAAACACATCAATTTGGCCAGCTTCAAATCGGTGCGTGAATTCGCTAAAGAGATCATCAAAACAGAGAAGCGGCTCGACCTCCTTATAAACAACGCAGGAATTAGCGGCATACGAAATAAGCTCACCGAAGACGGTCAGTTAAAGGTGATGCAAGTAAACCATTTAGGACCGTTTCTGCTTACACATCTTCTGGCAGGTTAGATAGAATATTTAAAAAAAGAAACTTGTTCATAGAGTCTTTGATGCAATTTGCTTGCAGATCTCATTATAAGAACGCCAATGAGTCGTATCGTCTTTGTTTCCTCGATACTATCATTCACAAACAACTTGAAGAAGGCCGATATGCTAAACATTCCTTTAAACACCACTCTTGATAGCATGTACGCATGGAAGGAGTACAGCAACAGCAAGTTATGTGCGATGATGGCGGCCAACGTCTTCTCGGAGAAACTGCAGGAAGGAGGTGTAATGGTAAACTCTGCAATTCCCGGACTGGTTTTCTCCTCCAACGACCCTATCCTGAACATGCCGAACAACTCACCGCTCAACTTCATCATCAACAAACTCCTCTACCTAAAGATTGTCCTTTACGGTAAAAACGTCTACGAGGGTTCGCAAACTGTACTCTACTGCGCTCTGGAGAACGATCTAAACCAGGTGTCGGGGAAGGTTTTCGCCGACTGCATGAGCGTGATGCAACCGCCTCTTGCCCAGATATGGGATTTTAGGTCCCGTATTTGGAATAAGAGCGAGGAGCTGGTCAAACTGACCGAAAGCGAAAAATTGAAATAAATTGTGTATGTTTTATTACGGCGGTTTCAGTTAAACGTAGGCCAATAATTGCGCGTGCTCCCCGAGGCCACTTTCAATTTGCATACGTCCGAATAATTGGGTAATATGTAGACGGACGTAATGCTCCGCAGGGAGATCGTAATTGGCCATCGAGATCAATTTGCAATTTTGCTTTGAATTTACTGTTTTTTTTTTGTTGGCCCATTCCGACGATCGAGGAGACTCCAGCATTCGCGTGCACCTCAGCAGATGGTTTCGGCAAAAAAAACATAATTTCCATGGTAATTTATTTATTTATCTGTTTAGTTTCTTCAACCAATACCTTTTCCAAAATTAAACTTTTGACAGTTATCATGATTGTCAATTTTCTGACAAAATTATTAAATAGTCTAAATTACGTTTTCTTTTGTACTCGATATTCACTTCAGATTATTTAAAAAATAATAATATTTACAACTTTATTACAAGTTTTCCATATTTTTTGTAAAAGACATTACACAGAAATTTTAATATAAAAATATTTTTTTTATATTTAAACGTTATCAGCGATTCGGAATGTATTTAAATTATTATAGGAAGATTTTCTAATTTGACAAAGTGAAAAGGTTTTGTTCGTATTACATAATTACATTAGTATATAATTAAAAATGATTTAAGACTGTTTGTACGTAAATAGCATACGATATGAATGCAATGATTTATATGCATTTTCTTTTGTTTCCTTTCGTTTTTGGCGACAAAATTAAGCAATATTTCACGGAACCTTAGGATTAATATCCCTGTGCGCATCGGAGCGTCGGTAAAGCTACCCCAGCTAATAGAGCTAAACATCGCTTCTTGTTATTAAAATGTTGAGAGCCGAGGGTGCGTGTGCGAACGCCATAGACTCACGTAAGTAATTAAAAAGGAAGTTTTCCAAGGATATTAGATAATGAAACAGGGAATTGCAAGTGTAAACATTTGATAGGCATTATTTATTATGCCATATTTGTCAATTAGCATATAAGCGTAAATGCATTCATCACGTAATATTTATTAGTAAATTCTTCTGTTTACTGTAACATTTTTATATTGCAATCAAGTAGTATTAAAAGAAGTTTTAAATTGATACAATTTTTTAAAAAAAGGACATATGATAATTATGGTGTTTCTTTGACAACCACAAATTATTTTATATACATATCTGCACAATTTTAAGGTTTTATGAAAACAAGTACTTAAAAGCGAAAACTTATAAGTACATTAGATAATGAAACAAGAAATTGTAAATGTAAACATGTGCAGCTTGTCAGGTATGAACTTTAATTACTGAAAATATATTAAGAAATCGATAAACAACTAAGATTTTCATAATTATTTACAATGTTTCAGTTAAATATTAATTAAAAACAGAGAGATGGAAGTGTAGATGTGTAGAATTAAAGAAATAATCTTGCACAAATGTTAATAACTCTTTTATGCAAATTGTTTTAAATCAAATAATTATATAAAATCTGAAATATAGTGATAATGATAATGAAAGACTTTCCGAGGCGCCAGTGTTTCTCAGCATAGTGGGTAAAATTTTGACAGGTGTCAATGTGTGTCAGGAATTTGCGAGGAATTTGTGAAAAACTGTTAGCATTTGGGTTGCAAATTTACTACACATATATGATGTGTATTGTCGTAAAAAGGTCGAGAAACGCTATTTGGCACGATAATTAGTTGTAAAATATCTCGTAGTATTAAAATTGTTTGATGTTCGCAGTTACATCGTAAGTACTTCTAATTTCTTCAAAGGATTGTCTTAACGTTTTATGAAACCGAGTAATTTAGAAGTCTTCCAAGTATATAAGATAATAAAACAGAAAGTTGCATTATGTCATTATGAAGTCGACAAAATTTTACGCGATATTTACTTGTCCACACTTCTTACCAGTAGCTATTCCATATTTCTTCCTATAGCTGTACCATTTTAAGATTTGCTGTATCGGTGTTTGTTTACACCAAATCTTAACCACTTATACAAGTACTTGTAAAGTATTATATAGTCAGTGCAACATTATATAAGGATCTAGAAAAATATTAAAGTACATCTTTGAATCATTTTAAGGTTTTGTCCGTCCAGTCCACCCATTCTTATAATCATTTTTCTTTGTAGCACTTGTATAATTGTTAAGCGTAGTGAAATTGTAGTTGGTGTCAACGAATGCCATATAGCATTGCACAAGTACTTGTAAAGAATTATACAGTAGACGGTTCTGAGTAGGACACATAGAATGGCTCGGTAATAGAATAATAACATTATATGAGCATCTTGGCAGATATTATAGTTGGCGATGGGCCTGGGGGCGGCTGCTGCGACTACTATCCGTCGAATAATTTGCATCGTTTGCAAAGTTGAAAATATGCGCGTCGCGCGAGTTATTGAATTTTCGAAAGCGGCGAAGTTTGCGCGGCCTGGAATACTTGCAGGCCGGAATTCCCGGGGCGCAAAGAAAATAGGAGACCAGTTCTCTTCCTTCTCTCTCTTTCTCACTCTTGGTCCTTTCGGCTCCTTTTCGTCCTACCATTTTTTTTATTCCCGTTTGTTGTTCTTGCTTTCTCTCTCTTTCTCTTTCTACACTATTTCTCCGGGACCCGACGGATAGAAACTTTTTGAAATTCAATTTTCCCGAGATTTCCCAAACAATCGACAACGGAAACGCGAACCCCCGTGGAGCCCGGGATTAAACTGAAAACGGTTGGCTTTCGAATACCACGATTCGATTTAACACACCGCATTCTCGACAATTACCTTTTTCCCTTTCTCGCTACATTTTTCCTTATCACAGATCATCACTGTTCATTTCTTCAATGAATAGACTATATAACTAAAACCAATATAATATGTCATAATTAATGGCATATACATACGGCAATACCTCGCATAGTGCGGCTTTGATTCACTATAGCTCGCTTTATTTTTTTTTAAATTGAACAAAATAAAAATAAATTCAACAAAAATAGTACAAGACATTTTTTGTATGCAAAAAATATCGTTTTTTATTCCTTTATTCATGTCTCTTTTTGTGTGCTTTATTTTATTAGTTGCACTATGCATGTATGTATTAGTGCATCTTATTACAATATGACATAGATTCAAAAGAACATGACAAAATAACATTGGAAATTCAAAAGTTTGTTTGTATTCTTTTATATGGATGAATAAGACCATATCCTATGGAATTATTTTTACCACTGTGTTCAGAGGTGAAGTTTGAAAAATATTTTGATAAAGTCCTGTCAATTGCCCAATAAAAATTATTAAACAACTATTTGGTAAACTAAAATAAAGAAGCAAGAAGAAGGTAATTCAAATTTCAGATCTTATTCCTCGTTTATTTTTTATTCATTCTTTAATATCCTTTGATTTGTAATCAGAAACATTAAATTAAAAAATAAAATCAAACATTTCATTAAGGAACATTTTGTGAAGTCTGGAATATTTAACTTTCCCGTACTTTCCAACAAAGTTTAAAGCACTTTTATAAAGTTCTTAATAATCCATTAAATGACCTATTGAATTAATAATTTAATTCTACTGCATAGAATTACAATTTTGGAATTTAGGTTAACGATGCATTATTGAAAATTGTAAAGAATAAGTAGATTTATAATATAAATTAGCGGTCGCAAACCGGTGATCAGCAAGAGAATTTTGGTTTTCCGCATAGTAATTTGAATATTTTTGCAATTTTAGTTTTATTATATTTTAATTCTACCTTTTTTCTTGCAATTTCTGTCTTATTAAGTAACAAGTTTACAAAAAAACCAATATAAAAAACAAGAGCTTAGTTTTGTACGCGGAATTACTAATTTTGAGTTTAGTAGTCCGTGAGATTCAATATTTTGAATTAGTGCTACGTGAGGTCATAAAGGTTGGCGACCGCTGTTTTAAAAGATAGTAAGAATCGGAGATAAAACTAAAACTTAAGGAAATGTAATACGTAATAAATTTATGTAAATTAATACCGAAATTACTGCTTTAAAAAGAATAAAAATAAATGAGTCAAACATTGTAAGCATTAGACCAATTAGAAACATACGTATTTCATGCTATGAACAACGAACGTTTATTTTTTATTGTTAAAAGACATGGATTTGTGGAGACACGAGGAAGAAGAAGTAAATAATAGTTAGGATTTATGAGTCGTTAGTTTTGGCGAAGTCATGTGAAATGATGCGTACGTTTTACCTTGGATATACGCTTAAATAGAAGTCACCGAGCTTCCCGTTCGCCTTCAATCTCATCCCAAAATAATCTACATCTGCAATCTGCTTATTACTCTTTAGATAGATGGTTATTATGATGAGCGTGTAAGACAATTAAGAGAAAATGATATCAGTCGCAGAAGAACATTATTAACATTGTAACAAGGTTTTGTCTCATAAACCGTGAACTTTAACCAAGTGATTCTCAGTTATTTAATTTTTAATTCAATAAATATTAACCATAATTCGAGTGTATCTCTATGTAATTTATAATAAAATAACACAATTAAAAATTGTATTTTTATACATAAATCATCGTTTGTAAATCATCAATTGTATTTTTATACAGTCAAGCACAAAAAGAGCTATTTATTTTTAAGTGGTTTAAAGTCCTCGATTTGTCCTGTTTCAAATATCCGGTATATTGGCGGAACCGACATTATGCGAGGTGTTATTTATATAAAACATGAAGTCATAAAATAAGTTTTTTCTATTTCTGTAGTGAAGTTATATATTTTTTATATTACATTCGTATAATTCAGATTATCTAATTACTGACGTTTTATAATACATTTATTGAATTAGGTCTAGATTTTTTTTATAATTTTGAATTATATTAATTTCAATTTCAAGAATTGAAAGTTACTCTGTAGAAAATCCTAAGGAAAGTTACTAACTATTTAAATAAAATCAATTAGAATTCAAATTTGGAGATGATCCTCGGTTGAAAAAATAAACTAAGAATATAATTTGTTTTTATTGTTGTATTTATTTATTTTGTTGTATTTGTAACAAGTTTTACTTTCGATTAACATCGATGTACCTGAAACGTCCTCGAGCGAATACACTTCCACTTCTTGTATTTTATTACCTCTTGTTTGTTGTTCCCTCATCGTAATCGGATTTGAACAGATTTTTATTGCTCCGCTGGATGGAACGTGTCGCATTTCCAATTCAGGTTATTCCACTTGAGTGTACGTACACCTAGGACGCGAGAATTTAGAATTTTATGTGCTTCACACAACTATTCTACGCCGGAGTATGGAAATATTTGAAGTTCCAGAAAGGAGCACATTAGTTTAGTAATGGGACCGGTATAACAAGCATTTTTACTTTGTTCCATTTTTCTTTTTTTTTTTCATTTAATGTGTATTTTTAGAGCCGCAATTCTATATTTAATTTTTAGAGGAAGTCCGGATTTAGTGGGAATCCTGCCCAGATAAATCTTCCAGATTAGATGGGTTTCGATTGAAATGACGCGTCACCCGATCTTCGGAAATTGCATAATGGGAGGCGACGAAAGCGTTATTATCTGCAGTATTTCGGTGGGGACGCACGTGTCATGAGAGGGTGGTCGGGTCTCATGTGCAGGGCGGATAAGGCACCCTCACGATATTTGATGTAGCTCATGCGAAAAGTAATAATTTTTCGCGTGCGGAAGTGACGACTGTTCTATTCTAGGTGCATTCTCGTGTGTTCGAGGGTGGGTGACGCATTTCGGGGGTTTGGGGTGCTCGAGGTTCCCATTATCCCGCCATTAGCGGCCGCATTCTTTCCATCGTCCTGCGGACCGTTTAATGACCAACCCCCGGGGCAAATCGAATCCGCACTCATTTGCTAGCCATTCTCTGCCTCCTGCGATGATCTCATTGTCATGGAAATTCTATCTAAATGTACTCTCTAACTCAGTGGTTCCTAACATTAATAGATTCACTGGGTAGAAAACATGATTTGTGAGATGTTTAAACATACAAAGTTTTACAGCAAAATAATTTAAAGCGAGCATTGTTCATTCCATTATAATTTTATGTACTACATTCTAAGTAAGCTAAATAAAACTAGAGTATTTACATGAGTAAACACTAGGAATTAAAAAAAAATGATACCACTTCTGTTTCTAATTTTTTTATTTTAAACTTTTTATTATAACAAAATTATCTCTTCAATCTCTTAATGTATTTCTAAATACGTAAAATATGGGTAAAAAAGATTTAAAAATGATCACATTTTTACAGTATAATAAAAGCCGCTTTTGTATTCCATATAAAATTGAAATTATTCAATAAATCTACATTTGGATTGTTTTTCTAAAAGTTATTTATAAACAAAGCGTCAATGATTTTATGACAAGTTGAATATTATCCAAAACATCTTTATCAGTCTTTATAAGTTTGCAGCATATTTATAATCTAAGATAAAAGGCTAAACAAATAATTCGAGGATTAAGTGTTCACTATTTTCTCTTCAAAATATATTAATATTTTTTTAACAGTTCGACAGATTTTTTCAAACTTTGTATGCTTACGGAATAATCCGTATAATCAAAATTTTAATATCAGTCTTACTTCAAAAAATTGAATGGAAAAATTAACTTTTCAAACTTCAACCCTGACTAATTTGTTTTAAGTTGTTTTTTCTTGCGCCATATTACTTTATTTGAATCTTCATTTTAATAATATATCGAGTCGTTCAGAAGTTACGAAATTGTTTTGAGAAGACAGAAAAAAACCTTATATACAGCGATATTATGCACCAGATTTCCATGAAATTTTCTATGAACTTATATAATATAATAAATAATAATAACATAGTACAATTTATAATATATATTTATATTATATATTTACAATATATAATACCAAAAAAGAAGTAAAATAAAAAAAATTGTAAATAAATCTTTTAACAAAAATATAGAAATTTATATATTATTTAATAAAATATGTATAGAATGAAAATAGACATTAATAATAGCGGATTAAATATGTCGTAACTTAAAAATACACTAAATATGGAATCGGAAAATCAATAACTTTCGAGCCAAAATGAATTGTTTAGCAGTAATTTATGTTATACAAATCTGTTCAGTAAAATCGGATGAAATATAATCCCTGTGTTGAAAACGAGAGTGCTTGAGTATCGTCAATATTCGGAATTTTGAATAACAATAAATAATAAATGTATATAATATATTCAGTTAAGCTGTATGAAACAATTGCAAACAAACGAAAAAAAAACAATCGCACAGCCGGTTTGAAAATTTCAAAACAAACTTGATCTTAATTGAATAGAATAAAAATTAATTTTTACAAAAATAGTCACAGAATTCGTTTTTTTAAGTGATTGTTTTTCTTTTTTACAATAAAGTCTCTTTTGTGCGTTTTATTTTTCTATGTATTTATATATAGATTTGTCCGTTTTCAAACAATTGGGAACATTGACGCAATCCGCATTATACGAGGTATTATCAATAATATTTATAGTTATATTTAATTAACGATAAACATCAGATCATTCAAATCATTTTCCTTAAAAAAGTATTAATATACAAAAACATTCATTCTTATATAGACTTTAGTTGTTGTATTTTATAATAAATAAGTGCTTGAAACTTCACCATATTCTACTAATTAGCAGATTTATGTTTACAAAATTATGTAGCGTTTCAGAAACAAGAACATTTTGATGTAATAACATATTTCTTATTAATAATATACTAGCATTAGTAAATTTAGCCTATGTAAATATTTACATGTTATTATAGTTTTCCCAATGAATCTGGGTAAAACATGTCAAACTCGAGGCCCCGAAGGAATAATTGTATGGCCCATACAACATAGCAGTATATAAGATCCGTGTTACTTTTAACTTTGACATGATTGATCTAGGTCATTGGGAAAACATATTTTAAAGATATACTTAACTTTACGAGTTCGTGTTAATCTTTAAGTCTAGAGGTACACGTTTATGTATGTTATGTTAATCTGATAATATCAATAATTTATTGGAAAATAAGCTTTACAAACTCGTAAATATGGCCATAATAGGAAGTACTGATCTACAGTATTTTGTCCATATTAGATGAAGGTTACCATCCATGTTGCTTAACTTTATTGAATTATTCGTCAGTATATATTTTCATAATCCTATTAAAAATACGTTAATGTACGTATAAGCAATCAATAATTCTCAGGTAACATAGAATTGATAAGTACCCCTAAGTGCCTAATTCTATACAGTACGGCCTCTTTGTGCCAGCGCCTATGTCTCATCCGGGTAGGAAAATAAATTATGTATGCTGGTAATTCGGTGTCTTCAGAGGCTCAGATACACGTATGCGAATTTAATCGGGAATGCGCGTCTAGGGGGCAGAGCACAACCCCCGCATTCGGATTCGATCGATTGAAAATATTATTAATTCAGCGCGCCTCTCGACCCCCCCGATGGATTTACGGGCGGTTTTCGGTGGCGGCGAAGGGGGGTGGGCGGAAGCGGCTGCTGCTGCGGCGGTGGTTAGGCCTTTTTGCATCGCCCCCCCAAAAAGCGCAGCTGGAAATCTCCCAAAATTCAAATTAAATGCAACGTGCAGCCGCCCCCGCTACGTCCAAAAACCCGCCTCCGTTGCACACGCACCGAAAGCTTTCGTTATTCTATGCTGGTGCACTTTTTTTTTATTCGGTGTAGATTTTCGTTTCGTGCCATCGATTTGAAATAAATGGATAATTAATATTTATTGCTTTTCATTTTCTGTCACCGGGAAAACCAATAAAAATTAAATTTTCATCGTTCCCCCCGACGACATCACTCAAACATACGTGCACTGCAGAATTAAAAAAAGAGCTTTATTACCATGAAACAACATTCGTTACACAAGCTTCTAAACGACTTTACAAACTGTTCGTGCATAGCAGTAATATATTGCATATAAGTATATTTCATAGAATTATCTACACTTCTTTTTTATTCCACTTTAAGAGTGAAATCGTAGTAAAAAAAAACTTACTAGATTATGCTAATAGTATCTTAATCCGTTTAAGCTATTTTCAATATATATTAAAAATATAAAGTTACTTTATTACAATTTACTATATCAGTTTACGTATATTATTCACACAAATTGCTAAATGCAAAGCGAGTTTTTTTTTATACACACCTGTCTATTCAGTCGCACAAACGTACTCGTCTTCCATACGAATGTACACTTAACGATCATTGTATGCTTTTGCTATTAAAATATATACATTTGCATACATATTTAAATTATTTATATATTGTTTTCTGAAAACGGGTTTTTACTTTATATCGTTAATCAGATATGGATTTCGCTTAAACTTTACATCATCATAAACAATTTGAAACACACATGATACCAACATTTCTATATGTATATTTACTGTTAAAATTAGTACTATATATCAATAAACAATCTATATTGATACAAATATGATATTTCAGAAGTTTATGAATACTTTCTGAAAGCAAAGTGTAGACATTTTTTTAAATAAAATACTCTCATGGGAATAGCTATATATAATTAGATTTATCTTTCAATGATTGTAATTTGGATAGGAAATTTGGACTTTGAAGGAGATGAATATTAAGCAAGTTTTTAATATCAATTACGAATTTCTATACGCACAGCATCAATGCATGCTGTGTGTATTGCAGTTCATAACAAATAAAACATGTTTTTCGTATGTTTTCGTTCATTACATCACAATTTCTACATTTATTGTATTTTTTTAATTATAATTCTCCATCTGTATGCAATATATATTATTCCCACATATTCAATATATATTTTTTATAGAGAATATACATAAATCTATTGTTTTTTTCTGAAATCGGAAATATTTAAAGAAAAGCACAAATAAATGTATTTAAAATTGCAAAACTTTTTAAATAAAATGGTTTTATAGGAAATATTTGACAATACAGCTGCCTTCTGGTCCAATTTAGACAACTTTTACACATAATTAAATATACTTCACATAACACTAATTTTATACTATATTATTGAATGTATTATAATAAAACAAGATAAATCTTTATTATAATAAAATACCGAAAGAGAAATGTATCCATAAACTGATCAATGATAAAATTTATTCTTTCAATGAAAAAAGTTCATAGAATATAGAAATGTGGAAATATTTTTTTAACAATAGTAATTTTTCAACTATAATATTGTTACTGGTAAAGTATATAATTCTGTATTGTGCATTGTAACAGGCAATGTATAGAACGATAATAATCTATAGGATTTGTACACAATTCGGATCAATTTACGATAATAAATTCTATGAAAGTATATCATAGAATTTATAAACGTGTTTATTAATATAGTTGCTTAATTAAGCGAGTTTTGTAATTTAGACTAACGTTTACTTTACGCCACAAATATAGCGCATTTCTTTTTACATCCTCCCATTCACCCTTAAATTTAATTTAATATTAACTACGGGGCAGATATTTGATACGCAATGTTGTTTTTGGTGCGGAGCTATAGTATTTTCATTTAATTAAGCGGCGCCGAATTTTATAATAATTTTAATATTTTTCCTGCCGCCTGCATAAACATGCACCGATACACCCATATTTCACTGTTTTACTGTTGTTTCGCTGCGGCGATGTTTTATTGCTTCGTTCCGTCAAAGTTTTATTCGCGACATAAAGATGAGAGGCGTCGCGACGCTCGTTGCGTTACCGCACACAGAAGCGCATAAAAGCTGCCCCCGAGGGCAACGGGGGGAAAAGTATATACATACAAAAACAATAGACAGAGAGAAGAGGATAGACACGAGGGTGGCATCGAATTCATCAGAATCAATAACATTGTCTGTAATCGCGTTACGAGAATTAGTATACAGGGTGTCGCTATTCCGGAACTAACGTCCAGTTTCTTTTGCTCGTTTTAACGTTGAGAAGATTAAGGGAAGACGCGTTCCGAGATTTAGGTGCTAAAAAGATGCCTTTACTTGTTCCGAGTCGGAGATAAAAATTGGCCCCGGTATCAGCAGTAAATTGGGCGATTTGCGGGCGCGGAGTCCCCCCTTTTAGGAAGTTGTTATCTTGCGCGGGGATTCTCTTCTATGAGGGGAATGGGGGTTGTTGAAGTAGGTGGAGGTGAAGCAGAAGGAGGAGGGTTCGACTATCCAACGTAGTAAAAGGGATCGATTGGGTCCGCAGTTGAACATAATTTACGGGATGAATGAAAGTATTTAAAGGGAGGCGATTAGGGAATGCAGCCGTTTTCTCCGGGGTTCGGATTCTGGATGGGGTCGGGAAGGGGAAAAAGGGTTCCCGCTATAAAACGTCGATACTAAAGTAAACCAGAAAACTGCCCGCGTCCCCACTTGGTATGCATGGTTTCGTGATGGAATAGAGCCCAATTTGAAGGCGGAGAAGAAGGATAGAAAGAAGAGCGGAAAAAAGAGGTCAGGGAAAGAAACTGCGACGGGCGAAAAAAAATATTTGCGGGTAAATATAAATAAGAGCAGGCGCGCGGCGCTAATCCTAACAAAGCGAGAAAATGTTATGGGGAAGGTAAATATTGGCAAAGAAAAAAAATGTATGAATAGGGTCTTCAGGAGAAAATGAGAGGTTCCAATTGAAAAAAAAAATGCGTAAGGGACGGATTTATCGAATTTTACACGTCATGTAGTACATGTTTATTTAGGGAATGACAAGGATTGTCAGATTTATGTTTTATTGTGTATATTATGCTGCTTCCACATTGTACCTGCCTGAGAACCAAAATAAATGTATGTCAAGATGAATAAGATGCAGCACTACGGTATACTATTACAGTTGCCAACTCGTTTTCAGTGAGATCGTATTTTAATAGTTGTTGTAAGTTTGACAAACCAACTAGTTGACGACATTTTCAGTTACATCGTATAGTAATGGTTGGTACTACTGTTGATACAAGAAGCTGTACGTTGTTTAATTGCTACGTTACGCTAAATACCTACAGATTTACAACTACATTAATGGAAACAAAAAAAAATGGATAAAATTGTATACTGTTTAGAAACGGATAAAACGAAGCCGAAATAATTTTGTGTACCATTTTTTTAAAATGCATTTTTAATTTCCTCAATTAAAATTTAATTTCTTTTTCAATTTTCAAACCGTAATACATATTTTTGCTTTAATATTTCGTAAATATTTTCATTTATTAAAAACTTTAAATTATAAGGAGAAATTGAAAAGAATGTACAATGGAACCACGGTTATCAAACATACTTTGTTTGGCAGTTCGAAAAATTTTCACCATAAGAATTTATGTCAAGTCGGATAATCTGTTCTAGTTTATTTAATCTATTATTTTAGTAATTCCTGCATAAAATCATATACAAAAAAAGAAATATTAAATCTAATATAGTACACTGAACTTTACTAAAATTTAGTTAGAATCAAATTCAGATAAATTTATAGACACAATTTTGAAACAAATTTTTCATAGTGTAACAAATTAGTGATTTATAAATGTGTTTTAACATACTGGGAATAATTACTATTACTATACGTACATATTAAATTAATATGTTGTTATTAGTCCTATTAAATTGATTTATTTATTTGTTGTTAGATTACTAAGATTAAATAGAAATAAACATTCAGAACTTCCCCAATATCAAAATAACACCCTACAACTACTCCCTTCCACCCTTCATCCTTTGATTATTAAAAAATAAACTACAACTCTATATACATATTTTTCCCCTTATTCTTCTGTTGTTCATTGTATATTATTATTATAATACTGATATTATTTCATAATAAAGTTTATGTTCCTGGGCGGAAAGACCTCGGTCGTTAGCCCTTTGGCCAGCCTATTAGTATATATTTTTTTATTGTATGTTAAAATTTATTTATGTATTAATTGAATTTTTTTTTTCTTCTTATGTGTCGATGTTTGGTCAATAAATTATTATTATTATTTAGAAATAAACATCAGTAAATTTCAGTTATTTTTTTTAACAATCTTCGTTTTCACATAAATTTTGTTGGTAATTTTTGCTTTAATAATACTTCGAATAAAGGATTTATTTCTCATCAAATGAATTGTACAGCTTTGAACATTCATTGTGTAACAAATTAATAAACACACAGCGAATAATTACTATTATTACAAGTAGATGTTAAATTAATATGTTGTTATTAGTTCTATTAAACTGATTTATTTATTTAGTTTACTAATAATAATTAATAATAATAATTTATTGGCCAAACATAGATACAGAAGAAGAAGAGAAAAAAAGTACAATTTATACATAATAAATTTTAACTTACAACAAAAAAATATATATTAGTTTACTAATATTAAGTAGAAATAAAAATCAATAAATTTTAGTTAAAATATATTAACAATCTTCATTTTCACATAAATTTTGTTAATAATTTTGGCTTAACCGTTTGTTACCTGAACATAGTTAAAATTAAAAAAAAAATATTTTAAAACACATTAAAATTAAGTTACCTTACATCTTGTCTTGTCTCACATCTCTTTATAATTTAAATAGTGACATAAATGTGCCTGTACTTACAAGTACAGTCAGACGGCAAAGGGTTAATAATAGTGCGAAATGTATTGCACAGTTTTGACTAAAATGAATCACAAATCGACAGGAAACATACGTTTTGAAATCAGGATAGAGATAATTTCCATTTCACAATCAAATTTTTCTGTTCAGAGATTTATTATTGGTACAGGAACATTGCAATGGTGAATTGTATTTCGACGATGGGTTTATGGGTGGTTGGAGCAATTAGTCACCACCACGCCCAGCCATCCCACTTATCTGAGGCCCAAGATCGATTGCTTATCAAATAATTGAAACGAGAAACGACCGGTAGCAAAGTCCTAATCCATAGGATTCAATTAACCAGTACCGCCGATGCCCGCACACGCGCGCAAAAAGGACGAATTGATATATCAATTCGCTCTGCGTAATTCGATCGAACGCTAATTTTCTATTTTATAGTTCTGAATTGATTGCGCGAGGGGCAAAGTTTCAATCATCGAAACCCACATATAATCGGGACTGAGCTTCGGCTCAATTACCATAATATCCCCCTCGATTAATTAGTCACCACCGACGCCATCCAACCAACCTACACCACCCTCGCACACGCAGTCATGTTATCAGTTACGTAATACCGAGCTACCTCTCATCCTCCCGGTGCGCATAAAGCCCTTTAATGCAGACACCGGCATAGCTTATTAATATTTTTTTTGTATAGCTTTGTTCGTCGTATACAAACATGATGGATTATTGGATCCGCGTGGCTTAATGGTGGATGAAACACACCCGTATGCAAACGTATATCGCGTCTCGAGACAGTTTCCTTGCAGCTTTTGATCGATTAATTACCAAGTCTCACAAATCTCAACAAACAGATACCAAAAAAAGTTGCTAATGGTGCATCTCATTGTTTCAAGCTGAAAAATAAAGATACAGATATCCATATTCTTACTATAAAATGTCTTATTATATAGCAGTTATATATTATATACATAATACAAACATGAATACTCATCGTTTTACTAATAAACGGACGTTAAGTTTATTGCCAGCGTTCATTTAACGTACATATTTCATTATTACAGTATTTTCAAGTCTTTTAAAATAAAATAAAATCATGATCTGATTGAAATAAAATTGTAATACGTAAACGTGACGTTATTTGAAAAATAAAATGTCATCATAGAAAATCAAGTAAAAGTTTATATTACATTCGTTTAAACAAAAAGACACGTGCAAACCAATTAATTGTTAACCGAACGCTGAAGGTGTTTAACTAATATTTTAGTTTACCTAAACGAATTGCTTATCTAAATGCATATGCAAATAATCTCTGATTGAAATTATGTAAGAATGTTCGTACGTACATGAATATTTACAGCCCTTCAAACACATTAATGTTCAAAATGTCCGAACGTACAATGATGTATATAGTCGGTAAAATGAACATTAATATTGTATATTTCACTTCTGTTAAATTCAAATTGAAGCGCTCTCAATTTTTATTTTCTAAAAAAACTCGTTTCGTAAAAAAAACACGTTTTGACTTAGATACATACGTACGTAAATAAAGCAATTTGAAAAATAAATGTACTCACATTATAATAAACGCATCTATTAAATCATCAAAAAAAAGCAAAAACCAGTCAATATTCATATGATCGCACCAATAAATATAAAATTCAAACATTTTTCACTATAATATGTTGATCTAAACCGAACGCTGAAGCTATTTGGCTATTTGATTATCTAAATACAATTTTGATTAAATATATCTATAAACGTTCGATAATACGTACATAAGTATATACAACCTTTTAAGCAAATTATTTGAGGTACCACACTTTATCATGGTTTTTACTTTTATATAAGTTAAATTCCGTATTACTAACTGCATACATTTGAAAAAATAGATTAAAATAAACAAAATACTTACTTACAAATTTTCAATGTAGACAAAAATATTATATTTTATTAAAGCAATTATCAATTTTTGCTTGGACAGTTAATTTTGTAACAAGTTAGAGCTTTTAAAATTTTGTTCGTAAATCCGGAAGTTCGTAAGTCATTACAGGTGACATTATTATAAACAAACCTTTTAAATGGTCATAAAAAACAAAAACCAGTAAACATTCGTATAATCAATATGTACATGTAGAGATATACGTTCAAACCAATAAATTGTAAATCAATAATTCTATATGTGATTTACCATTTAACTAACAAATATTCGCTTATGGTACGGCAATTTAGTAAACATTATGTACGTTAACTGAACGCTGTGTGTATTTCACTATTTTTTTTATATTTGAACGAATTTCTTGTCCAATCTCATATAGGAAAACGGGAGTTTAAAAAGATCGTTTAAGAGATAATAACGTATATAATATAAATGTAGAAGGACACATAGTGTCGTTGAAACTTTTGGCTTAAATTGCAAATTGTTAGAAAGTTGATAATGATAAAATTCTAAAAACTTAGTTTCAATTAAACGAGCCCAACCATCACATAACTATGTGTTAAGAAAAATGAACTTTTATTAAAACATGTCTTTGTTTTTCACAATTTTATAAAAAAAATTGAATAATGACAGCAATTAATTTAATTTATTTTCTTTTTTCTAAACATGAATGCACACTATAACTGCATAAAATTTAATTTACACATGGTGATATTTTTTTTATGGTACAACATTTTATGAACGCATGCATGAGAGAAAGCATACTGTTATTTTTTTATATATATATATTTACCGGAAGGAAGCGAATGTCATTTTTCAGAGCCCAAACAAACAAAAAAAAATATGTATGCACGAACAAAGAAGAAAAAGCAACTTTAAAATAGACGGGGTTGCGACCCTCCCGAAAGCGGAACCTACGCAAATTAGACACACCTGATTTCGGTTTGAGGTCCCAAAAATAAAAGCGGGGGGGCGCTTTAAGTGGCGCTCAGATTCCGCGTCTGCACAGCCGGTTGGGAAATCACGTATATTTACTTTGGCGCCCTCGAATTAAAAAGGGCGCACTTAAAAGTCGCCCTTAATGAAGATTTTCCAACATAACCCTCCTCCTCCGCCCACGCCACAGTTCACAGACAATGGAAGTGGGACGATCCTCGCGTTGCGTTCGGTAACATGAATAATGATGCGAGACGCTGAATATTAATATCCCCTCCATACACACACACACACACACTTACAGAAACGCACACATCATCCTCAAATACACGTACATCTATATGTGTGTGTATATATGCATACGGGAGAGGGATGGAGATATGGTGAGTGTGTTTGAAGGATAAAGAGCGAGGAATAGCTATGAACTACTTGCATAATAGAGGAGGAACGAGAGGGCGCATCGTCGGAGGAAACTACAAATTCTCCAAGACCGAAACGCCGAAATTTACCGGGGTTATACTTGTTAAATAACCGACGATTCGATTCGCATATAACATTTTGCTAGGAATATTTACGAAATTCGGTAAGTTATGAAAGGCTTTACACTTAAATGCTTAACTAACGAATGGGAATGTATGAATATAGCCTACGTGATCCTGGTTTCCTTAAAACATCAATATGCTCGAATCTCGCGTAACATTGTTAAAGATACAATTTACATCAAACTACGTTGATCATATTTTCACATAATTCTATCAAATTTATGTAAGTTCGTATTCTACTACAATAAATTAATTATTAACATAAAAATAGTAATCGTAAAATAATTTGTTCATTGAAATGATATCAAGAAGATCAGTTGTTTATTTCATGAAAATACAGATTCGTATCCTTTTGGTTTTGAAATTATTATACTTCTGTTCTTCTTATTACTTGGCAATACATTCGGGGTAAACAAACAATTTAGATATTATTATATACTATATTGAAAATAGGATGGAATAAGTTAGAATCAACTTATATTGGAAAAAAGAATTTATTGCATAAAAGCTCGTTGTTTTTAATATCTCTGCTCATTCATGTGTCATTTAGTGCGGGTTATTCTCGATCAATGTCTTGATTTCATCATTATTACTAGCAGAACTTTAATGCTGAAATCATCAGCTCTAAATTTAGAGAATTATGTTCCTAAAGTTCATTTCGCTAAAACAACTTCTCCGGCATTTTTGGCTTTACAGTAATAGAAAAGTATCAAACTCTAAAATGCACTTTGTTTTCTTCCATCTTCTCCATCCAAATCAAACTTTTTTCTAAAAACTGTTGAAATCTCAGTTTTCACACAAGTTCGTTCATTGTTTTCACAATTCTGATATATTTAGGAATTGTCAATGATACTTAGTGAATATTTTATATATAAATAGCAGATTTTCTTTCTTTATATTGTCAAGTGTTTTTGTGTACGGTTTATTTTATGTGATTATTTCCTCGATTAATCCTGTCTTCAAATGCGATATTGACGGAAGTAATTACCCGGAATATACGAGGTATTGTTGTATTGTAATCTATATTTTGAGTAGCTCCATTTTCAAATTTATATACAATAGTCTGTTTTCAAACATAGAAATGTGTAGAGTACACATACTGGGTATTATATAATGAAAATGTCGATGTTATAGTAGGGAATCAGAGGTATAAAGGACTTTATACCATTGTAAATAAATACATACGGGCAAAGGAATGTGCGAATAAGCGCCACCCGTCGAAATTTGGAACCCGCTGTCAATACCAGTGATATGTTGCTATGGATACAAAGCGTCTCTGCGGAGCGGATTGCTAACATAATTTTAGTTCGAAATTGAAATGAGCATTTAGATTGATATGAGCATCAGCTGAACAACTGGACTTAAAATGTTCTTATAATGGAAACAATTGAAATATGATGTTTACATCAATCAAAAAGTTTCTAGAATAAATCAAAATGAACTAAGATATAAATGGATATTTTCACTGTTTGAAAACATTGGATAAGATGAATAAAGCTTAAATTAAATTATACTTTAGGGCAGAAATACCTATGGTTAATAGCCCTTTACAGCAATTACTTTATGTTCCACTATTATTATTGTATGAAAATTTTAAATTATGTTTTTTTATTATTATTATTAATTAAATTATATTGTTTCAATTAATTTGTAATATATTTGTATGATTTCCTTTGTTTTAATGACTAGGGTTTTTGTATGTCTTATTTTGCAATAATGATCATTATTTTATGAAAATGTGAGCAAACGTGAGAAACAAAAATCAATAAAAGTTAGACATAACTAAAAAAAAATGAATACGTCTTTATGAATCAAATCATAATAAAATAAAAAAATATTATGCGTTACAAAAAGCTATCAAAGTGGGCTATTCGGCACTTGTAAATACTTAAAGTTTACGTGGTACTTCTATAAATACAAGTTGCGTGGCAATATTGGATAGCAAATACACGCCTAAACATTTTACGATTTTCGTGTTTCGTTTAGCATTCTGGTAGGAATGCTACCAACGCAAGGAATTTCATTTTACGACCCTTCTTTGCAAGATACCACACCCTGTCGTAAAACCTGTATACCCTCCTACCTGTATACATAAGTAATAATTACATTTAAGTGATGATGTTTATTTAATTTAGTTTTAAAAGTGCAGTTCTAAAAAATATTTAAAAAAAAACATTTTTTTAAGTCTTGTTCATCTATTACACATTATTTTAAATACGTGTTTATAGTATTATTAATGTGCATTATGATGCATTCAATAAAATGTATTTATCTTGTAATATGTACGATAAATACATACGAACATCATCGGTTATTATAAAATGTATTTTTTATAAGTAATAAACAAATAAGAAGTGATTACAAATTAATATTCAAAAATTAAAAACTGCAGTTGAACCTGTTTTTGTGCGGTCCTTTTTTATGCGGTTGACGAAATCTAACCAATTTCAACGACGTTGTCACCATTGTAATGTTTTCTATCAGTGTGTATATGTACAGCCTACTCAAACGATTCTGTTAGTCGACTTTGAACCAATTCATCACAAGAAGATGAGCGTTTTGGATTAGAACGAGTAGCAGTGAATTATGTATGTGCATTTTTTGAATGTACAATGAGAAATTAAATGTTTTTAAAATATTTCCATGTGTAATTTAATTGTATTTTTTGTGCTATTTTTTTATGCGGTTTCTATCTACAGCACAAAAACAAGTTTTACTGTATTACTATTATTGCCATCAAAAAAGTATATTTTTATTCTTATATATTCTTAATTAATTTGTACGTGAAATTATTCATAAATATATAATGCATCCAAAAAATGAGTAGTTTGTAGTCATTGATTATTAGAGTCATGTCAGAAAGAAACAACTTGCAATTATGCTATAAGTACTATAATATGTAAGTATTTCCTTTGGGGGAATTATTTTTCGCATATTGCGTTGTGACTCACGCATAGTCGGGATGCATTATAAAGTAACTGACATTAGCTACTATAGACACAGTGCTTAGGGCCATCTTGAAATAATGCACAAGAAATATATATTGAAATTAGGACAAATACGCTGGTGATAGAAGGTCTGTTGCCTAGGGCCCACGACAACTTTAATGCGGTCCCGGTAATTTTTAATTTTACGATTTCTAAGTTTATTTTTTGATAAATTGACAATATTTATCTAAAATCTTGTATTCAATAAATGTAATGCATAGTTTTCATAAGTAAAGATTTTGAGAGTGACGATCGTGTATTTGGTAACTTTAATATTGTTATGATAATTAATATAAATGCTCATTGTTGTGTTCAGCTATGTTAGAATTTATATTTTAAATTCAATTTCAAGTTAATAAACCTATAATATTACATCCGCACATTAAGATAAAATTGTTAGTATTTAGTTGATTGTTATTTATTATTATGTAATGCGATGACCATTAAACTACATCTACTGTACTATTAACTGTCGACTAGATATAACATAATAATTATTGTGACAGTGATTTATGTACAAATTGTAATGTTGTCAGTGTTATTGTGTGAGTGTAAAATAATTGATTAGTAACAATTTTCTCAAATGTAACTGTCAATTACACAAACATTATCTATGAATACATTTACTGAAAATTAACTTACACAGCAAATTAATACTAATTAATTTTAAATGAGAACCAACATAAATTAATTTATGTTATCACTTCCTTTGAGGGGATTATTTCGCATATTGCGTACGTATGATTCATATCGCACATAGTGTGGATGTAATATAGGTATATAATTTTGTCCCAATAAGTTAGTTTTAGAAAATGATTTATCAGTTTACAAACACTTTTTGGGAAGAATAATACAGCAATAATTTGCACAATCTGGCTTCGATCAGTCCGGTTTCACAATTTCAAAACAAACTAAACTTTAATTGAAAAAAATAAAAAATAAATATAAAAAAAAATAGTACACAAAATGATATGTTTATGCTTAATTGTTTGTTTTTTTTCAGATTTTTATATGTTTTTAGTTCCTCGATTAGTCCGGCTTCAAACAGGCCGGAGCGTTGGCGGAATTGTATTCTGAAGTTACTTGGCAAGTAATATATTTTGATGTATGTCAATGATAATTGTGTATTGTTAAAATTAATGTTTTTGTAAAAGAAAACAATGTAAATGTTACTATTTGTTTAGTGTTAATGTAAACACCGATATCATCAATAATTTTTTACTACATCCACACTTAACAGGATTCATTCACTTAAGTTTACCAATTATTAAACATCAGGAAATCTAGTGATAATTTGTAATAAAAAAAATCCTGCTGTAAATACCAACATAAATAAATTTATGTCTTAATATTTAAATAATTCCATTAGAGATTTTCTGTTGAATAAACTTTTTTTGAAAAAGAATTTCGTAGTTTATGTATTATTCTTGTCTACTGTACACGGGATGAATGTAATCTCTTCATGAGTACTTTATTTACTACTTGTATAACCTACTTGGCAAGTATAGGGTAACGAGAAGATAGTAAATTAATATTTTAAGAGACTTCTATCAGTGTCAATCATGTACTGGATAACGATTTAACGCTGTCGTCATGAAAGATAATTTGTGTGCGCATTGCTATGTCCGGAGCAGCTTAGTATTCCCATTTGCAAATGAACCTGGATTGATATTGGAGGGTGTCTCGTTAAGTGTGGCCGCACGTGTAAATATATTTGTGGTGAAATGCTCGTCCCCTTTTCTTCTTTCGCGTTTATCTGGTACTGCGTAAATTATGATTGCACGGTTATCGGTCGACGTTATCGCCGGGATTCAATCAGAACTTTGCGTAATATGTGGGCTGCCGTCGGGTGAGGAGGGGGTTGGAAGCGGCGAGCTGCTGCCAGGGACATACAAACAGAGACAGAGCGAGAGAGGGTTGTAATGACCGGCGATAACTGAAATGATCTACGTTCAGTGACGCTGGGGTGGAGAGCAGAGCATCCCTCTCTCTGTCATAATGATAATAATACCGGCTAACTAACTACCAACAACCAGCTACAAAATTGAAACAATACACGCCACCCCTCTCGACGCACTCAGAAGTGATTACGATCTCTCCATCGCTATGACGATCGTCATCATCATCATTACCATCCTGATGTTGATGATGATGCGAAAAGTCTGCCGTTAATGTGGCACACGAAATCGTTTTCAAGTTATTTAGTAATATCGAATATTCAAGTGCCGTGTCGTCCATATTACACGACCGGTCCTATTCAAACAAACGTTTTAATCAATTAATTACAATTATAAACACTGGCCTCTGTGTCATTATTAATTACTAGCTGTTTGTAACCGCTAATTACTTTTATCGCTCGATGTTTCTTCGATATTATGTACATATGAGTGTACTCATCGTAACAACCCCTATTTCACACATTCATTACTCACCCGTTCGAATGTCGTGCGTGCGTACAGAGCAGTGGATTATGTAACGGGAACTTACCTAAAGGTAAACAGAAAGAAAATACATAATTAGTCATCAAGTTTAACATACATGAGAATATTTACATACGAATCATTATATTCAATTAATTTATAAAATCATGTACAAATAACATGATTTACTTTGGTATTTTATTGCAAATTGTGCCATGTTCTTAAGTGTACATAGGTACTTAGAGAGACCTCGGATGGGTTTTAATTAGAAACGTTACCAAATTAAAATCATATAGAGGCGTTAGATGTTTTTATAAACTTAAGAATTGCTTTGTAGACGTCAACGTCCTCGAAATTCTTGTCAATTTATATTATTCCTGACACTTACATATGTAACAACTTACATACCGTATGGATGAGCCATGTTACGATAAAGGAATTTTCATTAAAAACTTATATAAATGAAAGTAATTTTACTCGAAAATATAATTTCTTCTTCTTGTCTTTTAATCTTTGATTTTCTCAGTGTATAAAAGAATATTGTACCAGCAACCAAATAATTTAATTAGATTTATCAAAGAAAAAATTAAAAAACCTATTCTTTTCATAATATGAAGAATTAACATTGCGTTTGATAAATTCAATTTTTTTATTAATTTATATATTCTTAAACATAAATTATAAATGAGAATTGTTTGAATTGTTATACATTTTTTTTCAGAAAAGCTGTCAATAAATTAATTTGCACCTAATTAGATTCCTATGTTGTTGACAGTCCAATTTATCGATTCATTTGTGAATAAGTAAAGACATCAATAAGTTCACAAACTTCTTAAAAGTTACCACATTAAAAAAGTTATCGAAACATCAATCATCATCATCATAAGTATCACGTTTTATCAATGATAATTTTATAATAAAAAAAGTTGTAGAGTGCCTAATTATTGCGTATTTCATATTCATTGTTAAAGTTAAAAATTATTATTTTTTCTTGATTTGAGTTTCCAACTCATCACCTTTGTAAAGGATTTTGTGAGGCAGGCGACAATATCCAATGCGATTAAAGCTGTTACGAGATGCAACGTAGGCAACTCAGTATACGGCATTCAGCGCCCTCTATGAATGGCATATCAAACTTTTTTGAGATCGAAAGTTTTAATGAAGTTTTTTATTCAATATTTCATTTTATTCAATATGTTTATAACGTACATATTTTTATAAAGTTTTAATTTTATAGTTGTTTTTCGCATTAACTATCTTTTCAACCATTTTTTATTTTCCTATTACATTATTTCTTGTTAGTTTTAATTTGATAACTATGATACTGATTATAGAACCTTACGATCTAATTAGATTTTACTGATTTATTAAGTAAGATCTGTGACATTCATATTTATTTATTATAGGCAACCAAATGTATACAGCGTTTAATGTATTTAAACAAATCATAGATGTCGCCACAGTACAGATAAAAGTTCGTAGTTCACTTTATACTTGGTTGAAACCAAGTTTATTCGCTAGAGGGTGCTTCAAGATAGAGTTGACTGTTTTGGATAGGTGTCGCTGCCACATGCAAAGCATTTTTTTTTCTTCCTTCCCACTTCCACATTACGCGCCAACAAGCCAGCCACTGTCAAAGCAAATTTAAAAATTGAAACTCCAAGAACCCATGTACTGAACCGCTGGGGCCCCGGTTCGAAATATGTTATATTTTTATGTTCGACTCGTAAGCTTTCTTGTTTTTACCTATCATACCGTATCTCTTATGTATATATTTCATTGAAATTAATTTAAGTTTGGTTTAATAGTTATATTTTTAGTTTCGTTAGAAGAAGTTGTTTATTTTGATTATTTGGGCTGAAGAAGGAAGTTATAGTTTTATTGGAAGAAGCTGTTTACTTTAATTATTTGGGCGGAAGAAGAAATCCGAAAATATTAAATTGGGAAATAATTCTATTTCAATCAACTTATTGATATATGCACCAAGTATAAATAAAGGTGAAACCACAAACATAGCAAATAATACACGTTATGTCATAGTAGTGTTTTCTAACGTGCTTTCTATATAAAATAATTTTATTTTTAACAAATAAATTACGTAAAACATAAATATTTAATATAAATATATTTGTTTATATAATTTTGCCTGTGTTAATAATTTTACAGTAAACAAATAATTATTATTAAATTAGTACAAATGATATATTTTATTAAAATTTAGTTTGATGTTACACTATATATTTTAGGAAATGAAAATGAAAAGTGAAACATTAACGTTACATTGAAAAACAAATTAATAAGCAATTATTCATAAATAAATTACTATCAAAATTTAATATTAATATAATTATTAGAAACTTTATTAAATAGTAAATATTATTAAGTAAATATTTTAAATAAATAGCTTTTAAAACTCCAATTTCAAACATATATTAGAATTAAAAGAAAAATGTAGATTTATGTACTTAAATTTTGCAATGTTCAAGTTTATTTCCTCATGCATAATGTAGGTACAATTCAATATAATGAATACAGTGCGTCCTTATTACTTATAAATTTTACACGTAGTTATTGTAGAAGTCGAAATTATTATGAGTACGTTTATACCAAGTAATAATTAAATTAATGTCAATGTTAAATTTGTGTTTATATTTAATTTAAATAATAACTGTTATTTTTACAATTCGTTCTTGTAAGAGTCGAAGTTATTATAATAATAGTACAATAATAGTACAAATAATAATTACTTGGCAAGTACACAGTAATAAATAAATGAATATCAATATTGGAATTGTATTTATGCAGCAACACCTCGCATAATATCCAATATCCCGCAATATTTGAATCCGCATAAAACTTAACTGCACAAAAAGAGAATTTAATTTATACAGATAATAATTTTGTGATCTATTTTTTCAGAGTTTAGTTTTATTATTTCAAATATAATTTACTTTGCTTTTAAATTTTCAACCCGGACTGATCGAACTACACTAAGCGAGGTATTTCCGTATTTAATTTACTTCTTAACTGTTCGTTACCTGTTAAGATATTATGAGTGAAAAAGATAAAATCTGTGTATAATTATTATTATCAAGTACAATGTAATAAGTGTAACGTATGTTAACGACCATTAACCCATTTTTGCCCACTGTTCCCAAGAAGGTACAGCAGTATTTATTGAATTTTCAGCAATTCAATGATAAGTAACTTGTAGATGTATATTTGTTTTTTAATATATAGAATTATACAGTATAACCAAAAAAACTAAGACATCTACTCTGCAATTAATGAAAACTCTCACCGAAAAGGCTTTAGGGCAAAATAGAACGTCAAAGTGTCCGTTACAATCGTCAAAGGTATTATAAGAATAACTGAGAAGTACTTTTGATTTTCAATTTGATAAAATCAATGATTTAGTTGTTATGAGTTCAAAAATTATAGGAAGAAAATGGGAGGAGTTGATCTAAGTGATCAGTCTGTGAACACTTATTGTATTGTTATTCGTATACAAAATGATAATACTACACATTTTCCACAAATAATTGATAACCCCTTATGTTACCTCGCTATAATCAGGTGGATTTGTAAAACAATGCAAACATACATAGTGCGTAAAATAATGCTTTACAGTACCCACCCGAGTACACCGATTTTATTGCATATTTTTGAAAAAAAAATGTGCTATGTTATTTTTTTGTGCTTAGTTATTACAAATGAAGGGGTTTTTAAGATAAAATCTTGTTTTTTTTCTTTGTTGGAGTTTGAGTAAAAATTTTATACTTGGAAGAAAGACCTATGGTCAATAGCCCTTTGTATCATTTGACTTTTTTTTTTAAATTATATATATTTATTTTGTTTTTTATTACTGTATATATTTTTTTTAAACGACTGATGCAATAAACATTATTATTTATTATAATTAAATTTATTAAAGTTTATTAAAATATCAGCAAAGTAAATTTGATTACATCAATTAACAACGTGTTAATTACTGATATATGTCATCATTTCCATTCGTTTATGCGTGAATCTAAAATCGTGTGTATGTTTACCATAAGTGTTATTTTTACAATCCGTAATGAGTTAAAACATCTATTATGAAGAAATCAGATAGCGGCCGAGGGGAAATTAAATAATATTTTGGTAAATCACGAACGAAACACACGTTCCAAAAAATAAAAATAAATAATCGTAACAGTTGTCTCCCCGTGTATGTTGTTGTTGTCGTTTTATTTTTTTGGTCTTCCTCAGGCGTTTCGAACATCGCGTGCATTTAATTTACGTACAAACAGGGGTGCGAGTGACTTTTATTGTCGCGTATGTGTATCCATTTTTCCCGTTGTTTTGTTTCGTGGTTTCCTGGATGTATGTAATTCATTTGCGGAGAACCACCACCACCGTTATTCCCCATTTCCACGTTCTCCAATTAAGTTTGTTTTTTTTTCGTATTCTGTTTTGTTGCGTTCCTGCTCTAGCCACGGGGGGTTGTATCGGCATATTTAAGTGTTAAATCCCGTCACGCACGTCGCGTTTACACTCCCCCTCTAAATCTATATATGTGAAAGTATGTATGTATGTGTGTTTATTTCTTTTTTTGGCTGAAACCCAACCACATACGTCGACAATCCGGAAATCTCGTAAAGACAATTGTGCGGGCTTCGATGCCGTCTCATAAAGCTCAAGATAACGCGTGCCTAGATTTAAGGGTAGCTGCGGATACGGGGGAGGCGACCTCGACTTTGCCCTTCTTTTACTTTCGTTGTGTGTCGTTGCGTTAATCTTAACAGGAAAGACAAGACGCGTGTATAAACGCGTTTTTTTTCTTCTTCATCTTGTTGCCTTCAGGCCCACCCCTCGCGGTTGCTTTTGTTCCACGTTTTATTTATTATGAAAAGAAACGGGGGCGCTTTTCATTGAAACAACCCCTCTATAAAACTGTCTCGTCTCCTGCGTTATTCGTAGCGTTTCTTCTTTATATATTATTACAAAGCCCTATCTCTCGCTTTTTTTTTTAGTTTAATATGTCCCGATTCGTATTCGCGACATGGGGATGATTTATCGAGGGATGGACACACGGTTTTCCTACATCCCGTAAAATTCCAGAGGCGCGGTAGACGATGATTACATAGTTAACGGGGTGGCCATAAAGTTGGTCGCGGTGCATTTCATGGAAAACGGGTTATGGTTTTTCGCACAAAGTGTCCTCTCTGAAAAGTTTGCGGACGACGGCGTCGCGCAAAAATTGAAACGTCTATGAAGGTTTAAGTGAGAATGTGTGCGCAGTGGGGACGATGGGGTGGGGAAGGTGGAAGAAGAGGACGAGGATGGGTTTATAAGGAGATTGGTTTTATGGAGCCAAGTTGCCAGGCAGGAATGGAAATGTAAATCCCGATCCCGTCCGCCCGGCGCACCTGCTCCAAACACTTTTATAAACACGAACCCACCCTTCGGTTTCTTTTCTATTTTTTTTTGGAGGGGTGGGTGCAAAATAGATGAAAATCGTCTCCACCCTGCACAGCCCAAAACGAAAGACAACACATCTCGTCTTTCGAAAGCTGCACCATATCTATCTCACTCATTCTCAGTCTTTTACACTGTACGTTTGGAACGCATCCAGGTTTTACACGGATGGCGCAATATTTACGTTTCGTACGAGTTCAAAAACACCCTTTTAACACTGCGTCAAAAAAGGATGGGATGTCAATCATCTTCGCTCCTACAGGAAATGCAGCAGACAAAGCCACCGATGATTTCAAAAGCGTCGTAGATCCCAGACTGTACCAGAAATCAACCACCTTTATACTTGAAGTGTGCAATCTCAATGCAGAATAAGTGATGCATCTGATTTTGTTACCAATTTTATTTCCCAATTGCCCATCAAACAGTAAATATGTAAAGACCTGTTTCTCTGGAAAATCGTCACTTATACAAATAAGAACAGAAAAATTCGTTGATTAAGAATCGTCACTTGTCGATTTAATTAACATAATATTGTTAAAAATAAAAAGATTTAAACCCTTTGTCGTTTGATTGTAAGTACCGGCACATTTATGTCACTATTTAAGTTATAAATAGTCGTGAAACAGGCCTAAATACTTGTTGGTACTTTAATGTAATCTTTATATTGTATATAAAATGATTTGTTTTGTTTTGCAATTGGAAACACCAAGTGAGTATAAATGTACATTCAAGTAATACTTATCCATCCAGTATAGGTTAATTTCTTATGTCGTAACGAAAAGAAAAATTATTTATCAGAATACCATGCAATAAAATAATATTGTTGCTAAATATCTAAATCAGTCTAATTCACTTATTTTACGATTTAAGTTTAAAATTTCCTGACTTTACCAAAAAGTTGCACATATTTTTTTCATTGAAAATATTGCTGAAAATTAATAATAAAATATCAATTATTACAAGAAATCCATAGAAAAATTTTATTTTATTTATTTTATAAGTTCATTTAACAAACGGTTAAGTTAATTCACGTTATACGAATCATGAATTATCAGGTGTATCAATTACTATTAGTTATAATGGAATAAACCAAAAGCAATAAAACCAAGTAGTTGCCAACTACTTTTATGCACTTGTCATGTGTTGGAATGCATTATATACTTTCATGTTACATATACCGCACAATGTGAATATAAAATTGGTCAAACTTAATTTCTTATCTTATGATTAAATAACAAACATAATTTATTACAAACATACAAAGGGACAAAGAATTTTGAATTTCAACCCTTCAATTATGTAAATTAATTCAAATATTAATACAAGAAAATCTTTTATTTAATAACCAATCATAACTTTTAACCAAAATAACACTAATCAATAAATTGTATAATTAAAACAGAAAACAAAAAGTTTAATTTTCTTCTATTGTATTTTACATTGATTATAAGTAAGTATTAATCAAAGTATATTCATTATACTAAAGTAGTTATGAACATCGTGTACGTAGCATGAAGAAAGAGTTAAATGACTCCAAAAACTTTATAAAAAACGTCTATTCGAAGAAGGTCTACATGAAACAAACGAATCAACACAGAGACGAATCAGAAAGAAGAGACCCATCACAAACATAGATGATTTTTATATTAAGTTAGTGTAAGGTAGTTTAAATATTAAGTTAGATAAGATAATATTTTCAATTACTAAGAATACATAGTCAGATTAAAATACATTCCTTTAACGTATTACAATTTTGATACGTATTATTCACGTTAACTGAGCTTCAACTTTGTAAAATAGTAATCGAAGCACCATGCACCTATGCTTTGCATTGTTGCAAACAATGTAATTTTTACACGAAGACTTCGGGTTTGCAATAATTTTTTGGGTTTCAACCTAAATTATTCATTTTTTATAAAATTATTGATATATATATTTATGTATTTCATCCTCTGGACTTTTTTATTGTTGAATATGCTTCGAATTATATGTTAAGATTTGTTTCTATAATGAATATAATTTGATATTTTTATATATAAACAAGACAAATTGTTCCTTCTAACTAAAATTTGCAAGTCTTTCATATTCTCAAGTTTAATGACTTGGACATAGTTTAATACTTGCAAAAAAGAATATAGAAATAAACAGACAATATATAATGTGTCTGTTTCGCTCCCTCTGTCTCTGATCTCCGTTCTCTAGTTTTGTTAACGATATTCGCAATTACGGCAACGATCATGCGGCGTTAATGAACGGGGGAGGACGGCTGTAGCAGTTGTAAATCGATGCGCCCCCCGAACCGGTGCCACCGCGTGCACCAACCTAACCCAACCGTCCCCTTCGCACCGCCCCCAACGGATGCGGAGTAGGTGTTGCGAATGGAATAAAAAAAAACTAGACAAGGAAACTCTTCGGAATTATTTCGCGGATGAATAACGAGTCGGTCTGCCGCCCACCCCGACAGCGAACAGCACTCTTCATATTTTATTTCCCGCCATTGCCGCCGCTGATGCCACTGCTTTTTTATTTATTCTTTCCATTCTTTGTGTATTACGCGGGGGTTGCATTTCTCGCATCTCTTTCCCTCAGCGAGAGGGTCGGTTTGTTTCGAATTACACCAATTTGCATTTGCTGCGATCGCGCGCTCCGATGGGGTGCCGTGATGGAGTGCCGCGTGTGCGCGGAGGGCTGCGGGGGCGGTTGGATTGCGGAGGGATCCGAATCGTAATAATAATCGTAAATCCCGTGGCACACATGTAAAGTAATATTCATTTGTAATCCGACACTAATTATTATTTGGAATAAATTCGTGGTACGGGGTCAGGGGAAATTATGTCGTTAATAAATACAATACATTTCGTTGCTTTCGCTCCGTCCATTAAAATTAAGGATATACAGAGTATTTTTAACGAAATTATTCGACAAATGAATCAAAGGATGGCAAAACCATAAAACTTTTCTTTTTTTTT
This sequence comes from Nicrophorus vespilloides, assembly GCF_001412225.1. NCBI lineage: Eukaryota > Metazoa > Arthropoda > Insecta > Coleoptera > Silphidae > Nicrophorus > Nicrophorus vespilloides. The sequence goes on from NW_017099096.1 coordinate 53,646, forward strand.
GCAATAGCTATTGGAATTATGAAAATGGATTTTTTTAAATTTTTGTTCATTTTTTGATATTATGTAATGCATTTTAAATATACATAATGTATTCCATCAAAAATGTATCACAAAATATCCAATAACGAAATAACATCAATCAACATGATTGTCCTCAGATGTCTTACTACGACATAAACATAATTTGCAAATCGATCTTTATATAATTGTCTTCATTCTCATGATCTTTTTTAATTGTTAACTAATACCAAACAAAGTATTAGTTTTACAAATTACATCAATATCTCGATTTGTGCGGCTTTAATCAGTCTGGTTTGTCTATAGACTACTATGAAAATTTGAAGACAAACTGAACATAAATTCAGCAAAACACAATTTTATATGATAGATCTATTTCCTTTATAATGTCAACAATACATGTGACTGATCAAAGTCACACTAAGTAAGGTATAGCTTTACTTAGTGTGACTTTGATCAGTCCGGATTCACAATAGTCAGATTTGATTTTTTTTTGAGCAAAATAAAATTAAATTGGAAAAAATTAGTACACACAATTACTTTTATATATAAGTTATTCTTTTTTGCGCTGTTTATTTTTGTATACATTTATTTCCACGATTAATCTGTACATGATATTGGCTAGGGTTTATACAAAACCCGACTTTTTGAAAAACCGGTTTTTGAATTTCAATTTTCATTTAAACCGGTTTTCGAATTTTCATAAAATATAGAGAAAAGGAATTTTTACAACTTATTTTGGATCTATTGCACATACAAAATTTACAGAACTAGAAAAAAAACTCTGACTTGCTAGAAAACCGAGTTTAATAGTTTTTAGAGTATTAAATAATGAACCAAATTATCATCAGGTTGTTGAAGATATTTTTTAATTGAGTTTTTCAAAGCAATTACATTCAAGTTAATACATCGCTTTTATTTGTTTGAAAAACTTAATATCTAAATATTTATATAAAAAAAACATATTTTCAACAATTTTAAAAGGTAATCTGTAAATTTTTATTGTTTTCCTTATAAAATTATTTACTAAACGGCAGATTTGCAATGTTCTGTTAACCCGAACCGCGGTAATTTGAGCCCCGGATAATCGACGTATTATTGTAATTTATTGTTACTTAAAAAGGTCTAGTATTCTTGAAGTTTAATTATTAAAAATTTCAATACAAACTAAATCTCTCTTGAGCTAAAAACAAATTAATTTAAAAAAAATACACTATAAGTTTTTATCCATAAAAGATATCTCAAATCTCTTTTGAAGTTTCTTCTTTATATGTATTTAGTTCCTCGATTAGTCCGGTTTCAGACAGTCCGTGATATTGGCGGAATTGATTACACGCACTATGCGAGGTAGTGCTGTATACATTAACTTAATAAATGTAATGGAACGAATAATGATCCTAAGGTTCCAGTCGACAAGCCTAAACAAGATCAATGAAGCAAGAGGATATATGGGGACCTACAAATGGAAACGGGTTGAAAATTACGAAAGAAAGAGAAGATGGGCTTGAATGGCATACAAATGTTTTAGCTATAAATCTACTTGATAGCAGCTTAACAACACAATGACTGAAACGTTTCAACTCACTGAATCAGCAACCCTGATTCAAAATTGATTATATAATTAAGGCAATTCCATTCAAATAGTAATCACAAAATAATTTACTTAATGTTCACTCAGAACATATTGTAAATAAAATCAAAAATATCAACATTTTTCAGGCAAAACACAGTTGTTTTTTTTTATTGTAACAATATAATCATTATTATGAACTGTAATTAAGTTTCCAACAAGTATTGAGTATACATTTTCTATTAACATATTATTAAGAAATCGGTTAATTACATTATTAATTAACAAAATATAATTATTTATAAATTAGTACTTGAATTCGAGTATTTGATTTATAATGATATTTTATTACTAGTATAAACACAAATATAATTATGCTATGTTCTTATTCGTTTATAAAAGAATTTCTCAACCTTTTTGCTACACCCAATTGATAAGTGTACTTCGACAGTTTTTCTCTTTGATACTTGATGACAGCTGGCATTTTGCAACTTATAAGTTGAAAAACTACAGTTTATAATAACCAATTATTATAAACTATAGACATTACTCATACTTCGTCTTAATACTAATTATAATGTCAATTATGATATACATTTGTTACAAAAAAATATTGAAATATGAAATATGACCAGAAGTTGTATTACAAGAAGTAGGTATGTTTAAAAATGAAAATAAAGAAGATGTTAGAAATATAAGAAAAAAATCACAGACAATCATCAGAATTTAAAATGTGATTTCCTTTTGTACGAAAGTTGAATTAATGTAATTTAATAAAACTTTTTTTCATTTCCTTTACGAAGGAAATGGGAATACTACTATCAAATTTTTAACAACACTGCATTAAAAGGTGTCAATGATATTCCAATAATTGTACATTCATTGATAATATAATGTGATATTTATCAAGGTAATAGGACACAATCAATACTTGAGACATGCCCAAGATTGCGCCTTTCTCTCTTGTTCCGGGTTTTCCCTATTATTTATATATATTTTTTTCCACCCACGTCGTTTCCTCTATCTGCTGCTCCCCTTTTTTTCTCAACCTATCTTTCTCTATCTGTTGAAGTGGGCTGCACTGGAAATTGAGCTGTCAGGCAGTCGGCAATCATAACACAACACTCGACATGCATGCCTCTCCTCCCTGGTCTCTCTCCCACTCCTCACACTCCTTACAAGAAGATATGGGATATATACATACAATATATAGAGAGATGGAATGAGTGAGTTAGAGTTTGAGAGTGAGAGAAGATGCCGTTCACTCTCTTTCCTCAATTGAAAGGCGAACGCGTGCAGATTTTCCATTCAACGCGAAAATCTCATTAACCGAGAACAACGAGAGAGTGAGAGAGGATATGCGAGCTCGTTCCTCCGGCACTCGCAGGTCTTGTGTAAATTTCCCAGAAGATGTTCGCTCACCGTTCGCCATTCATTCAAATACAAATCCTTTCAATAAATTAATACAAGAATAAAATACAAGCAGAGCATAAAACAAGCGTAAAATAAAATGCGAAGCAATCTGTTTTGTCTGAAACTTAATTCCGAGGTCTTGCTTGTATCGAGACCGAAAAAAAATATTAAACGAATGAAAGAAGCGAGCGACGGATAATACGAAAAAAAAGAGTGTATAAGTGTATTCGATGCCGGCTTAAATTAATTATCTGAATTAGCGGTCTGCTTTCAAGTGAGAGAGAGAGAGAGATGAAAGCAGGGTTTCCTCTTCTCTATCTGCCTATCTCGCGTCCCCACGGGGAATCCCCGACCTCCGCTGGGATCTAATCCCACGCGAATTCCAAGCCGAACCCAATTACGACACGACTAATCTCGTTTCACGCGTTTAACTATCCAATATATACTACCAACTATCCGTTTTATACCTTCCGCGATTCAGTTTTGCTTTTGTTTTACCAATTTTTGTTTTTGTTTTAATTACGCCCGTTTCACCATTTTATTGAGTGTTAACTATAAATACGGTTTTTAGGTGAAATTAATATTTGTTTTTTTTTGTTATTACGTTTTGCTGCGTTTACACGAGGGGATATGTGGAAAATAATTTCACAAAAAGCAGTAACGAAATATAGAAACATAAATTTGTTTAATTTGGTACGCATTGCTATCGGTTTTTTGTTTTGTTTGTATTTTATGATGCACGATATGCGCGAAAAATAATTCCAGTAAAAGCAATAACGAAATATAATAACTGTTTGAGAGCTACAGTGGTTGTGAAAGGTGGCAAAAATGTACACCATGAAGTGGAACGCTCAGCTAGGGAAGTTAAGCATAGAGGAGATCATTATTAGTCACACATTATTAGTTAGAGAGTCTTAAGTTACCATTGAGAAGTTTAAGTTTAATATATTTGTAAGCGTTGTTTGTAAGATACAGTAAATAAACGCCATCTTTGAAACCCCAATGATTTTCTTCAATTCACCCGCGCAACTTGGTCTTTCGTCCAAAACAGTAACATACATTTATTTAAGTGGTTACGCATGATAGTAAGTATGAAATTATAACTGTAAGAAATGTCTACCAACCACAAGTTTGTCGTTATATTGAAGCGTCGGTAACAAAGGTGACTTTAACCAATGTATGAATAAGTTTAAAAAGTCAATTTGACAGCATTTGTATTTACAATATGATATTAGCCGTCAAATTGACTTTCATTCAAAGGTGATTACAATTTATTCATTAAAGTATAACATTTTTCTTGATAATCATTATTACCACTGATGTTACCGTTTCTACAAATATTAATCTATTATAAATATAACATTTAAATATAAACTTGTTGCATTTTCAAAATTCATTAACACATTCAATATCATTTTTTTTACAAATATGTATTAATTCACGTGGAATAAAGGGTAATCAATTGTAGACTTTCTGAAAATGTAATTTTACTCCTTTTTTTGTTACACAGAATTAATCTATAAATGAATCATTCAATATTTGAACATACTTATCATTGCGTGATTAATCTACGTAGTATTAATAATATAACTGAAATATTAGAATGTATCAATTCTTATAAATTATTAATAAATTATATTTAAGTCTTACTCGACGAGTGTTTCTACTTACTGTGAAGCCCTTGAGATACATTTATTATGTAACTCTTTGGGCTTAGTATAGTAGAAAACATCTTAATAGAATTATGCCGTAAAGAGAAAACAACCAATGTTTATTCTCAAATAACAAATATATTGCTTCACGCGGTGAATATGTCCAGAAACGCTGCATTAAAAAATGTATATTACTTATTAAATATATTAACTTAATTATCGATTCCAATTATGTAAGTTTTCCTGGGACTTTTAACCTTGAAAAAATATTTATGTTTTATTGAAAATAAATGATTTTCTATCATATCTGTATGCATGTGCAATGATATTAAGTAAATTAATTATTGTCTATAGCAGGGTTCTCCAAACTTTTCCTGAAACGGAATAATTGGTAAATACTGAAATTTTCACGGAACACCTTGTTTATTTTGTAGTAAATATTTTATTTTCACGAAACATCTATTAACTTTCCGCGGGAAAAGTCTATACAATATAAAACATAATACTTCTTTGATAGTTTATATGCAATTATAAGTATTAATTAAGATTAATCTAATTTAAGAAAAATATGTAGAACTACAATTTTTACAAATATTTTTATAAGATTTAGTATAAAACTATTTTAGAAGATTAAAAATACCAATAAATAGTTGCGATACTATTTTTTGTTTAATGTCGTGTAATTTTATTTACAATCTGTTCATCAATGTGAACATTGAGTAAATTTAATATCGCGGTTAAGATTAGGTAGGTAATTTTTCCTTTGACTGTGAATCAGCTGCTATCCTTAACAGTGTCATTGTGCATCGTCTTGGCTGAAGGCCCATATGCCCATCTGTGATGAACGATGGCCCTATTGCTGCAAGCACCGAGACAAAGGGCCTGGCTTGACCAGGTTTTTAACCTGTGACTACTGGCACGTGGGTAGGGCAACTTTACCATTCGGCTATTAGTCGCCTTAAATCATGTAATTGCATTAAAATTCCTAATTTTCGAATATTTTATTTATATCTCTTTGAGAAATTCCATAAAATTCAATAAAATATGCTCAAAGTATCTATGCGGAATAATCTGTACACAGGTTGCGAGTGTTACATTTCCCATACATTTTATGTCCACCATTACATTTTATTCCAACGTGTATATCTAACTGCTCAGGCATACGCATTTCAATTTCTTATCCATGCAAACATCAAAATCCCGCATGACGAACGGCATCTGACATCTTCTTTTCCATGCCGTTCTTTTTTTTCATACGCTACGAATTAATTCGTCGTTTTTATCATATCTCCGTCGCTCTCTTTTGGTGGTCCATTGATCAAAGACTGGGAAGGGTAGTGGCTGTGTCCGGATGAATGGATGGTTGGAGTGATATTGGCGTGCCATTTGGGCCTAGCGTATCTCCAACCAAGCAACCACCCAATCGATCTCTCCCCCTTCTGCGGCCAGCATAAAGGAATCCATTATCATTTTACGAGTGTCTACAACGAGCACACGCATGTAGCACGGGACCCACCAGATACACGGCAGTGAAAGCGTACGGGAATTTTCCACGTTTCCATTTGCAGGATGAGAGAATCTAAATTTTTAATATACACACGCACATACAACATTCGAGAGGGGCGGCAATCGAAAAAAGTAAAAGCGTACAACTACAGCAACAAAAAAGCGAGCCGTCGGATGGAAATTAGCGGCGTTTAAATTAAAAGGACATTAAGAGCGCTCCATACACACCCCCTAAAATCCGTTTAGCAAATTAAATTTTGTATGTGCGGAAAAGCTCATTTTCGTTTTTAAATTGGCCCCGAAATTTAAAATGCATTTGCAGCGGGCGTAACTTCCGTTGAATTAATTTCGTTTTAAAGGATTATATATTGTCTAATTGTTTTTATTTATCTAATACTTCATTACACCCAAACCTTGCTTTACGTCGTTTTAATTTAGTTATTTTTCAAAGATGCGTTGTAAAATAAGGATGTTAATGTTTTGTCGTGTCCAAGATATGGAATCACTTGGGAATATTTTCTTCGGAGTCTTAGGATTTGTAAATAACAAGTTTTTACTTGTTGTTTATTCTTAAATATTTGTTAATGAGTTTGCTTTATTGTCTCAACTATGGTTATTGACTGCCATTACCTTAACGTTATTACTAAGACTATGTAGTTGTTCCTTTAACAATACTTCTAAGACAAATGTAGTTGCTTCTTTAACTTTATTACTAAGACTGATTAGAAATACGACGAGTAAGGGATGGTTATGATAAGAAGATCCGCTTCCGGTCACTGCTCCTTTGCGAAATCTGCCTATTCTGTATTTTGTATAAATTTAGAAGGAATATGTTAAGATTATATTTTTATGAAATTTAATAAACTTGTCTATGATTGTTAACGTTTTTATAAAATTATGAATAAACATTTCAGAAAGAATATAGTAAGACTAATTATTTTTCTGAAATTGAATAAACCCTATTTTATGCGATTATCAGTATATTGTAACTCATTGATTTAGTTTTATGCGGTTTTAAAAAAATATGGAACGTATCCTTTATTTTTATACGTGTGTCTAGTCCTTTTTTGGGCGATTTATTTTTTATGCGTTTTCCTGTGGAACGTATCTACCGCAGCTTAGAAACCAATCTCTTAATCTTTGCTTAATGATTATGAAATATTAAAAATTAATTATTTTCATACAGTATTGATAAATATTATTATTACAAAGATTGAGAAGAAAGTGCAATTTAAATTTCAATTTGGTTGTCCCTTGAATCTTTATTATGATTATCACCACCACTACCATCATCATCATTGTGGATATGCGTGCGGTCGGATTGACACATGACACGCGTCACAACTGTCTCATCTCATCATCCCCTTCGGGTCTTATTAGAATATGAAATCCCAGAGTGCGGCGATGCAGACATCGACCGTTTACATAGAGAGAGAATGAGGGTGATGCGGGGGTGTCCCTTTAATTGCGAGCACGCCGCTGCCGCCTCCTCCGACTCCTCTTTTTTTTACTTTGTTCTGTGTATGTGACTTTTGATGGACACCATTTATATATGAAAAGGGGAGATCTTGTGGAAAGGGAACAGAGCAAGGGAGAGGAGGCGATTCAATTTGTTTAAGCTTATTTGTTACGGCTCTCATTCTACACACGTCGTTTAAATCGTCCGAACGCGTCGTTTTCGCACACATACTCACACACAGACACACGCATAAATTACGTTTAAATTTCATTCAACTCGGATTTTATTAAAACTTTATGCTAAACACTGCTTTATTATTCAGCTGTTTAACACCGCGTAAATCACAACAAAATAGAAACCATCAATTCGCTTATACGTGTAATGCAAGAGATAAATAGGTAATGGCCGTAATTTACGGTCCGTACTTCCTTTAACGACCAGCAAGTAAACCACATACAACAACAGCAACAACGTACGACTATCACTGTAAAAAAAGATCAATCAACGAGAAACAATTAAAAACGACTCCTTTTACGTGTAATGGAGAAGGTAAATATGTAATAACTATAATTTATGGTACATGCTTTCTTTAACGATACACAACGACGTCTCATGTTATTATTTAAGTGAATAGTAAAAAAAAACGTTTATAAAAATAATTACAAAAGTAAATAATCTTTGACTTTAGACTTCAGGGCATTAATTATACAAAAATCATTGTTTCCATATTTGAGTCAATAGTTTTATTCAGTAGTGTTTTAATATTTGTTTATTTCATTATAATTTTACGGCTGATAAATAACAAATACAGCAAAAAATATAAAATAATTATGCATTCAGATAATTTAAAAAATATACTTATAACATGTAAGGTGAATCTGTACACATAAACATAATAGTTTACGGTTTTAACACGCGTATTTTCCTTTATAATTTTAAAAACTTTTCATTTAAATTAAAAAAAAAACTAAAAGTATATTTTAATAATGTTTATAATTCATGGTATTACATTTTTTTATTGTTTATTTATTTCATTAACGTTTTTTTTAACACTTTACACATAATTGACATAGTATTTAGTGTATATATATTAATAAAATATATTGATATACTTCTTAGAATGAAACTTTGAATGTTACTTTAAAAGTAACTAAAAACTTGTATTTTTTCCTCTGAAGTACCCAAAAAAGTTTCTTAGAAAACAATATGTTACTAAACAAAGACACGTTTCTAAAACACCAACATACTGTAGTTACTGTATAAATTTAACTCAAAATTTATGAAATAGAAACTTCAACATGTATGTTAACATTATAGAAAAATACTGTTAATCATATTAACTTACATATTTAATTCATGTGATTTTGTGTCAAATTTATTTGTTTATAATTATTATGTTAATTTAAGTGTCTTTAATTAATATAAACATATAAACACATATCAATTAATGAAATGAATATAATGAAATCATGAAAATATTATAATTTATATTAAAATTTTAAACAATTGATTGATTATTGCCAGCAAAGAGGCTCAGGCGGTATATAAAAATGAAATTGAAGTATTAGGTTTGACAATATGTGTAAAGTGAGAGAGAAGTTGGAGTTCAGGAGTGGCGGCTTTAGGGATTTCGCAAGGATGGAGTGCGCTCAGAAGCCTGCAGATGTTTACTTCATTAATTTTTCACGAGCATCCATCATTCGGAGCGCGCAAAATATTAATTGATAATTCCATTACGTTTGTTTTATATATAAAGAGCAAAATAAAATAGTAGTAATATCTATATTTTATTATGAAGATTCCTTAAGAATAATCCAAATTTACGTATAATGTAAGACATTAGTAGTATTTCTGTATAAAGCAAGGTTTCTCAACCGTCTTGCTGCGCGACACAACTTGACACAAGGTGACAGCTGTCAATTTCGTGAACAATTAATCATTTAATATAACCCAATTTTTTGTCACAGCCATTATTACAAATTTAATTGCGAGTTATTGCTGTTTTAATAACTCGCATAGTGCGGTTTCGATCTGTTCGGATCCGACATGAAAATTTCGAAACCAACTAAATTTTAATTAGTCCAGTTTTAAACAGATATTATCGGAACCAATTACCCGTACTATGCGAGGTATTGCTGTAGTCAATAAGAACATACATATTCAAACTAGATTATTGAATACAAATTGTTTCAAATTCTTGTCACAAATAAATAAATTCATACGATAGCAGCAACCTTATATCAGTGAAATATACAATTGTCATAAGAATATATAATAATCAATGGTAGCTTGACATCATGTGTCATATATAATGTGGATACATCATAACACTATCAAATTATTTCATACAACTATTCGTTCATCCAAGTATCATTCGGATTAAACGATATATAAGCTGTCAAATGTCAAAAACACCATTCTTAAGATAAAACACAAAGCAAGAAATGGATGAATTTCGATGGGCAATGTGCTTCATGGTCATTTGTATCTCGTAATAGTTATTGTTGTGGGCACATCAATTTTTCATCTGCGACGGTTAAACGGCGCGTGCAACCTCCCGGATATGAAAAACGAACGAACCAACACAAATTGATTCTGCACACACACACAAACTCCTCTAACAACCTCCAGTTTTTATGTCTTCTATCTATCATTTATGTACCAGAGAACCGAACGAAAATGAAATAGTAAAAAGGGATTGAATGGAATCGAATTCGATTTACTGCAGATTATGCTTCACAACGAGGGAAACAGCAATCATCGTCCTTAATTTAAGTACTACTTATATTTGCCTCTTCAGCGATTTAAGCGCAGACTTTTTCTATCCTGCTGTATATATATGGTTTCATCATTTCAACATGACTCAGAATCATCTGTTGATGCATCCACAGTATATCAAATATTACTTTTCGTGGTAATAGAGCTGTTACGTTATTTTTTTCTAAAAATTTATTTTCATAAAATATGCAAATGTCACTTTTATTTAACTGTCATTGCTAACTATAAAAGTTAACTGACATTATTGACAGCTATCAAATACAAAAAATAAACATAAAATCATTATTAATTATCACTTATGTTCAACTGTCATTCTGACATAACTGAAATTAATGACAGCTATCAAATATAAACAAATTAATTTAAAATAATATTATCAATGTATTAATAAAGTGTAATATTGAACAATTAAGCATAAATTTAAGTAAATTTCATAATAAAATTAATTAATAAATAGTTACTAAATGTCACTTTTGTTTTACTGTAATTGATTATTATCTAAATTATTGATAGCTGTCAAATACAATAATATTAACGTGTTAATTTTACTTCAGTTTAATATTCACTGCTGTTATTTTAATCTTTAATATTACAGAAATTATTGATAGACGTCAAAAACAAAATACTTTACATATGAAAGGCAATGTTTTCGCACCATTCTTTACCTTTTGAAACAATTGAAAATAATACAAATATCAAATTAGTTTGTATTTTGAAGTAAATTACATCAAAATTTTATATAAAAGAAATTTAATCAATATTATCATGCAAGCGGTGTCATTCATCCTCATCCAAATTTTATGAAGTTTACTCGACCAAAGTTTGTGTTGGTATCTAAAACTATTCTATTCTCTTTTGTAATTTAAACACATTTGTTCACGTTAAATTTGAAATGTATACTCAAGGGAAACAAATATAAACTAAACGTGATAGCAATTGAAAAATTAAAGAGTCGAAAGCCACGCTAACAACGATCCATTGTGTGACATTCACATAGACATTTGCATACTGTGTTTACACTTCATACGTTGTTACGGCAGGCGCATATAACATTCTGAATCGCGTCAACTATCGGAATTTCATTTACTATTCATTATAATTGAATAATCACAATTGATATGTTTACAATAACGTACAGTTTCGTTAGTCCTGTTTATAAATATGTATTAATTAAACAAAATATTAAAGTTAATTTCTTAATTTAATATTTTTTTTCTATATTGATTTAAATATATTATTTATTTATACATTTTTATTGACTTTAATTTCGATCTTAATCTCATTAAATTAAATATGAAATCCTTTGAAGCTTGATCGGTTCTAACTTTACCAATATTATCACTACATTTTTATGTGCCGATTAAGCAACTATAAAAACACATTGTGTCAAGGCCGTAAGAAAAGCATGTTTCCAATGGATTTTCTCACAATGCCTTTGCGGTGATAAATACCTCGAGACACAATTTGCGTTTGTCGTTTTCCATTAATAATCCGCTTTACCGAACAACAACGCAAAAAAATGTATATATCGATAAGAGGGTGAGATATTGAAAAATGCGTTTTTTTTCGCATTAATTCTGCCTCTGGCATCCAATTGAAATGGGTCGAACGCCATTACGAACACCTACGCAAGAAGCAACAACAAAAAAAATGAAGGGTAGAGCGAAACGGGAGCAGGAACATGTTTATTCGATCGGCCACCGAGAATTAATGTTTCTCGCAGTTATTGTTGATTGTAGAGATCAATGGAATCGGTGGTTCATTATTTTTGTTGACGTTAATTGACGAGTATCAAATGGGTGAGCCATTAATTTGACGTGCGATTGTAGTTGAATCTGTTTGTTCGCTGATGATGAAAATGACGCACGTCGATTAATGTAGGTAAAGTGCTTGTGCAATTCAGTTAATTAGAGCCGAAGTCGAGTGGGAAAATTATCAATCGAGTGGAAAACAATCATACATTTGTTTTATAAACTTTCAATATTTATATACGTCCCATATTTATTTATAATCCAATTGATTTGAACAATCAGTATATAAGAGTGCATTTAATAATAAAGCTACAACCATACTATAGTAGTTTATTAAAAACTGTAGTCAAATGGTTTTATGTACATAATAAATTCTACTTTACTTGTTGTAAATAACTTATTTTATTTTCTTATTAGTAGTCAACATCGCAGAAGTAAAATTAATTATTTTTATTGCATTTTAAAGAATAATTCTAAATTCATATTGAACCAAATTGTTATTCAAATTCATAAAAACAATCAAATTTCAGTAATTTGTGAAAATTTTATACTTTATAATAATTTAAAAGAATATTTTAAGTTAGTTCATTAGTTTTTTGAAAGATATAAGTTTTATTTTGATTGATTAATTTCAATTCACAATATATTAGTTAAGTAAATTTAGTTGAATTCATAATATATATTGCAATTGATTACTTACAATGTTAAAATTATCTATTAATATTTAAGTATTATCTGTTAAATGTCTACTATATGAGATCCAGACTGGAACCCTGTGGGATGTCTGTTCAATTACACTCAAATAAGACTGTCTTACTACCATTTTTGGTAATTATTATTCAATAATAATTTATTATTTAAGAGGATATTTAACACATTGTTTCCTACATAAATTTAAAAATAAACTAAATTTTAAATGACAAAATTAAAATAAAAAAAATATTTTTTATACATAAATCAATCAACGTATCTTATGGTACAGAATATTTTTAGTTTCGGTATTAAATACTTCTGGACATTGGCGGAACCGACTCGGACTATGAGAGTTATTGCTGTAATAGTATTTAATTTAGTCGTTTCATAACTGTTACATAAATCTAAATTGAATATCCGGATAAGTATAATTTTTGTTTGGCAATTAATACTGCGATTAACAAATTGAACTGCGGTATTTCCAATCATAAATTACGTCACCACGTCTGCCACTTTTTTTTTCATGTTTGCCGGTCCGATTGGGTTTTGTTTACTTATCCTTTGTTCTCCGACCATTGTATTGCATTGTTTCGTATACAGGAGGGGATGGAACATCCGAGGAACAAATGATAATTCTGCAGGCGAAATGAACATGCGGCGCGCCATGAAAAATGATCCTCAAATAAACTAATCGTTTGATTTATTCATCGAGTGATCCGACCACCAAAACCGAGCACCCTTTTTCTTCCTTCAAACTTGACTTTGCCACATAATTCTCGGAGCGCAAAAGTTGCGGGAGACGAAAAAGCGCATGGAATATTAATTAAAATCCTTGGTAATGTTCGGCCATAAGTTTTAATCAGAAAACGGGAGGAGGAGCGGGAGGGCGTCGGTTTCAGCCTCCGCATTCGTGCGTCTGCAGCTCCAAAGTAATTGCAATTCGACTTTCGGCGGGAATAATTAAAATGAAAAATAACATAAAAGAAAGGTTACATTCGCAACGATTTCGCTATAATGATTATTGCCGTAACCGGAAGTGCTGTGCGTGAGTATGTGCGAGAGACAGAGAGTGAGTGGGGTTCTATTCGTGGTAGGTTTGAGGGTGGTGCGGAAGCTGCGCTCCCACCCAAACCATTCCGAAGTTGACGTTTCGAAATTTATCAGCGGCCGCGAAACAAAGCGCAGCGTGAAGTATCGCCGGGGGGTGTTGAACAATGAAATAAACGGGGTTGGCAGCAGCTTTACCGTCCGGGGGGTGCAGGAGGTGGCAGCGACGGGTTTAGGGTTGCTGCACATCCACCTCCTTCTCTCTCTATAGCCAACTCTGTCTCATTGTCTGTACATCCCGGATGTGTTTGTAGTGTTGTACGTGTCGGGGTTTTTGCTAGCAATTGTCCTTCCTTCACCATCCACCCACTTTCCACTGTTTTTTGTTTCTTCCTTTCCTTTCCCCTCCGTCAGTTATTCGGTTGTTTTTCCATTCCCCCCATTTACATTCCGCAATCCACGCATTCATCAACGGCCAGTTAGGTGCTTTACTCGAGAATTTTCCGCTCCACTCCGGTTTATTCCTCGAAGCATTATTAACACTACGCTTTATTCAATGGAACCAACGATGCTGAGAGTAGTTTCAGCAAGGTTTAACACTATTTACGTTATTGCGGAGCTCAAATTATGTCTGGCAATAAATTCGTGTAAACTCACAATACCATAATTCTGGATAATCCGATAAATTACAGACAAGGGCATTGGTTCAAATAGTGTAATTACTATAACGAAATTGTTAATAGACTTTTGAGCTGATATAAATAAATGTAGAAATGTTAAAATATAAAATATTTTTATGTTCGAAAAACAAACACATGTTCGGTTAACAAACATTTTACCAAGTGATGAAGCCGCTTCTTAAACGACGATCACTTAACGACAAGTCGATTAGTGAATGTAACGTAGTAATAAATTCGCGTAGAACAAAAGCGCTCAGTAAAACAACCACGTTAAATGCACTAGAAGTCGTATGTATTTTTAAAATACATTTGAAACCAAACTTCCCGGTTTAAATTCTGGTCAAGCCAGGCCCTTTGTGAGCCCTCTCTGTGCTTGCTGCAATAGGGCCATCGTTCATCACAGATCGACAGTGAAATGAATGAGGTTCAGCATATGGACCTTCAGCCAAGTCGATGGACAATGACAGTGTTAATGATAGCAGCAGATTCACAGTGAAAGGAAATAGTGGAATCGCAGAGCATCAATATACTATTGAAGTTAACCTATAAGACGACAGCCAACCAACAAATTAAAAAATCAAATCATCATAATGATAACTATCTACTAGGAAAGATTACCTACCTAATGTCAACCGCGATCTTAAATTTTCTAAATGTTTGCATTGATGAATACATTGTAAATAAAATTACACAACATTTAAAAAGAAAATATATATTTAGTGCCGATTTAGCAATTCCTGTAATGTAAGTTGACCAATCGTCCTTTTTTATGTTCTTCTTTTGTCGAAAAGTGTCCTCCTATCTGTCCTTTTTTTCGATATTTCATCGATGATATTAAAGTCGATGACAATTGTCTATTTGAAGAAATTTGAAAACTGATTGAATTTACGTTGTGCTGCTCTGGAACTAATGCAGTAGTTGAAGGAGTTTTTTTGGACATGTGAGAAATCAAGATTGAATGTTGATACTTTAGCTACAGCACTTTCCGTAAATATGTAGGATATTTCTTGCTCCGAAATTTCCAATATATTGTTAGAAAATATATTTATAAAAGATATTCATTCAATGAAAAAATACTCTTTTAATTAAATAATTAAAAGTGATGTAATCATACTTAGTGTATGTTTATTTGAATTAATAAAATGTTTAATTTATTTACGTTGTATTTATTTTCTAATTTTTTTTGTCTTTCTTTTCCAAAAAAGATATGTCCTTAGATTTGCTGAAGACTAGCAATATAACTATAAGCAAGATTTGTGAAAGTAGTGTAGTTAGAAACACTAGATCAGTGATTTTCAACACTTGCTTGACATGTGTTGCATTTTTATTAGACAGTTTATATATTAGATTATCTTGCACTACAACAAGTGTAAAATTATATAACACAAATTATAACGTAATCTTAATTTAAGTAGTTCCCGGTAGTTTAAGCACTGCATTAAATTATTAACGTGATATGTAAGTGATTTAGTTTGTGTTTACTATCATTAATCCAAAGGTATTAGAGTATATTAAATTAGACTCAACAATAAACCAAGAGATATTTAGCAAGTCAATTTGCATTGTGAATTACTTAGTGCAAGTATTTTAATTATGAAAATAATAATGTTATAAAAGATAAATCTGTAACTTTAATGTGAAATATTACATTTGAAATCTCAGTTTTTTTTTTAAATTGCCATATTTTTTTGATATCCAATATATACAAAATAAACTGTATATAATAATAACTCGCTTAGTGCAGGTAATCAGTTATTCCGCACTGGACAAACAGAAATTTTACGGTATAAAAAAAAAACTAGGATTGTTGAAAAAAGAAAGAAATTTGTGCACTATTTTTTTAGAATTTATTTGTATTTCATTTAATTAAAATTTAGTTAGTTTTGACATTTTCAGACTATGCGAGGTATTTCTGCATATGTTAAATATTGATTGAATGCGTTGTAGAAAATATTGTGATTGTGACAATTTTGTGATTTGCATTGTATTTAGTAATTTTCTAGTTGACTAACAATAGTTCAGAATAAGCTTTTAGTATAAAGTGCTTAATATTATTTAATAGTAAAGTTGACTTGACTTTAAGCATTTTAATGCGTTAAGTTTGAAAATAAAAAGCATAGAATCATGCAGCGCAGAAAGTTGTTACGGAATGCCGTAATTGCAATTTCCATAACAATGTATAAATTAACTCATCTGACAAGTAAAATACGTATATTAGTTATAAGTTTACTGAAAATGATACTAACGCATTTTCGTGGCTTATGCATGTTTCATGCAACGTACAGGTCCCGTGGGGGGCGGCTGCGGCGGCTGAGTCGGCGTTGCAGCGTGGATCCAAAGCCGCCACCGCCGCCGCCTCCGCGACCGTGTTCTCCGTGTTAATCACAGGACCGGCCGTAGATCTCTGTCTGGTCAGATGGATTCGCTCGTTCAACATTTGCAGAGCGAGGGATGGCGGAGGCGGCGGTACGATGGATGACGTTGCGGGCAACACGTGCATACGAAATTTCTCGGCCGGATCGCGCGTTATACAGGTCGGCAGGGGTCGGCAATTATACCCGGATCTTCCGGTGGACTAATGAAATTCTTGGCGGAGTCGTCTCCGTTACCGCCGCCACCAACTAACTCTCAAGGAGAGAGAGAGACAAACGATGACAAACGGCCGGCTGGCGGTAATTAGCGGACGCGTGCGGTCGCACTAATGTCCGCCGAATGCCCTCAGACTACGAAGACTATATCAAAGACAACCCGCCGCCAATTTGTGTTTAAATGCATCTATGCATATTAGCTGACGCCGACGCCGCCTCCAGGGATATACTAATTACTTGCACATGTCTAAGGCACACCACTTCAACCATATATCAACGTATTATGCAGGCAATTTACACAATCTTCCTTTTTTATACCATTTAATTTACATTTCTCCTGGTAAACAGTTTTCAATTAATAAAATAACCTTATTAGAATTGAATTAATAATGAAAAAAAATATATACATTTAATTGTGTTATGTTGTTTCAAGAACAATTACAATTATAGAAATATTTTGAAATTCAATGAAAATACATTTTTAATTAAAATAAATAGTATAATTTCTTTGTGATATGTTGTTAGAAATATATTGAATGAACGTATCCACATTCTAACCATAGTTAATTCGTTAATTGAGGTATAACTGTAATTTACATTAGGAATTACAATAATTAACTCAATTTAATTGTTCTATGTTGAACTTTACTACGTGCAGAATAATTTAATAATATGTTAGAACTTTGAGCATGCAATGAAGCAGGATCAATAGGGTTACCATTGACAAGACAGCTCGATTAAAAATTAATTTTCGAACGTTGTCTACTATCAACATCAATATCAGGCTGTTCGAGTACTATTTCATGTCATTTAAATAATGTATCGTGTATATCAGATATATCTGTTACAATAGGAAAACTATGAATAAATAAATCATTTTAACCATATTAATTGTTCCAAACAAATCACATTTGCAAATTAATAAGTATTGATTGCTACAATAACACTTCTTCTTAAATCAAGAACATTCTTTAATTTTGTCTCACTTGCTAACATTTTTTTTTCACTAAAAACCATCATGTTCTTTATGCAATGAATTTCAGACATTACTTTTTTGAATCCTATTGATTGAACTATCTAGATAAAGCCCGACAATTCGGATGATTTTCTGGGGTAGGCCTTAAATTGGATTTTTTTAAAAGTTAAATGAAGCTTGAAATTGCGGACTTCATTTCATCAAAGCCTCGTTAACCGAGGTGCGCTTTTATATATTTTTAATATAGGTATTCCAATATTGTTCACTTGTACTAAAGATTTACCATTTAAATATATTATCTTATAGCAAACAATAATGTACAAAGGATGACACAGTGTTATTAATATTAAAAAGCTATATCCATACAAATTTCTCAGTTAAATTATAGTAAATCAATAGAATTTCATTAAATTTTGATCCTTTAATTTGAGGGTACATATTAAAGACCTGTCAACATTCTCTAGGGGGAATATTGGCTCACCGTAAGTAAAGTAAAGTATGGATGCTTGGAAATACTTCGAAATACCAAACTACCGTTAAACTATTCAATAATTCGTAAATTCTAAATCATTAAATAAATATAAAGATACGTTATGTACATTCATAAACACTTTTTTATGTATTTGTTTTAATCTAAATATATAATGCAATTTATTTACAACATAGAAACATGTTGATTATTAAAATATTATTAATTTATAAAATATTTCTAATTCATTTGCCTCCTTTTTTTACAGTCTTTTTAATAAGTTTAATCTGCAATCTTCCTGCAATTTTATAATATGTCGTTCACTCTCTATGTCAGAGTTTCCACGAAAAGTTAATAGGCGTTCCGTGGAAAACTGGAAAATTTTATCTCTAATAGTTTTCGAGAAAATCAATAAAATGTGAAAACACTTCTTGTTATTTTTTTCAATTTTAGAAGCGAATTACAGCCAAATTGATGAAACCACAGTAATGTATGAATGAATACTCGCGACATTCCCAAAAGATGCAGCTTTTATACGCAACTTTCGGATCCATTTTATCTATTATAGTTTTGGAGAAATGAATCAATGAAATGTTAAAACACTTTATTTGCAAGCGTAAATTTTTCAATTTTTAAACTTTGGATAAACAAGATGTTTCGTGAAAATTTCAGAATTTTTCTGTTGCAGGAATAGATTAGAAACATTGCTTTATGTCTCTTGGAATTTTGTTCGTTTTGTTGCGTTAGATCCTTTACTGCTTGCAATTTGATATTAATATAAACTTTAAGCTTTCTTGTGACATTCTTATTTTTTTTCTGTACATTTATCTTGTTTTTTTTTTGTATATTTGCATAGCTTGAACGGTAGTTTCTTTTATTGATTTTGGAGATTGGCTACGTTAAGCATTGTATAGAATATCGAATTGACATAGCTTTCAAATAATATTCGTTATTCACTGTGATGATTCCTTATATAATGAAACCATATTGAAAGAACGATTTCCGAATACTTTTTTTTATAAAAACATAAGAACCTTTACTCTAGGATGAAACCATCATCCAGTAAAGTGAACCACCGGTAAGCGAACATGTGTTACACTCTGTGAATGCGACTTCTGGTGCCAAAACCAATCCGGGTGGCAGCTGTCAATTACCCGATGACTAGACGGGCCGTGGCTTTGTTTTGTTTATTTCCGGATTTGTTTTGTTTTTATTATCGGATTACAAGGGGCGGCGGCGAGCGTCACTAGCGTTCGAACGGGGGCGGCGGACCGTGCAAAAGGTTTAATCTTTGTCGCCAAACGAGTGAATTCGAATTGGATGTTTATCATTTGGTGTTTTGGATTTCAATACGGGCTCCATTAAAAGCCGGATAATCGGATTGTTTCGATTATCGATTGACATCGTTCATTCACAAAAGCATAGAACGATCACACAATAAAAGAAAGAACTCAATAGTACATGCATACGCTACTACAGGGGTTTCCAAACTTTTTCGGTTTGTGGCGTCCTTCATACATCAGAATTTTTGCGCGGCGCCCCAAATCAAAACATTGGTTTATCGATCTTTGTGTTAATAAAAGTTTTTCCTCAATTTTCGTCGTGCTTATGTTGAACAGCCGCAGCGCACCGTTTGAGAACCTCTGTGCTACTGTATTCATGAAGTATTTCAACCAAAAATTTTACAAAGACACATTGCTAACTTGTGCATTTTTACCCCAGGAAACAATTGTAGGTGGTATATTTACCATAAATTGCGAGGCAAATTGCGCGACTGCAGCTTCATAGCATTTCTTTTCTTCGGATCAGTAATAAAACGATGGCACTAGCGAACTCATGCTTTATGATAACTGCTGCTAATGTGACATTAGAAACGTCAGTTGTAACTTTGATTGTTTCCTTGGAGAATGAATCGGAGCTGCTGCTCCGTGTACTCTCTTTATCCTTCTTCCTTATTTTTTTGTTCCCTTCCTTATTTCCTTTCTTGCCGAGTTCATTTTTATATAATAAATTGACCTTTATGAGAAGGCAAAGGGCTCGAGTAGATGAAGAAGGAGGAAACTGTGGGCGCGGGGGCGACTGAGGCGGAAAGGCATTAAGGGAAGGCCAAAGTTCAGATTTATCGCCCACTTTTATTGTTAATAATTGCGGCTTCGTGGCCCACTATTATATTTCTCGACGTTACCTTTTTTTTCTCTCACCCTCACCGTCTCTCTCTCTCTCCCTCCCTCTCACTCTCTATTACGTACGCTCCTTCAGTGGAAATTGGAAGCGAAATTTATATTGTAAAATATGGAAATAACTTTCTCACGCACATTACCATTACCCGCCAGTCACAAACGGCCTTTAAGAAAATACAAAATTCCCCTAGAACATGCCATTCTATATAGGCATAATCAAAGTTGGTAATAGGAATAAAAGCTCCTCAAGATTAACAGTCGAGCTTTAGAATCAATGAGATTTAAGAAATTATACCAAATTAACTTTATGTCACGTCCACACTATGAGTAAAATAAGACAAATTGGCCGTACCAATTACTAAAAATAGATGTGCAATTTTAGTGTCATTATATAATCCATAAGAGTAAATATTTGTTAATATTTTTGTTGCATATCACTCAAAACGTTAGATTCACATATTTAATATTCTTATGATTAACATTTGCATGATTATTTGTTTCATATTATGATGCATCAATATTTTGTATAAACTAAGACATACGTGTTTATTATGTAATTATAATTGGGTTGTTCGGAAAGGAATTTCTTGTACAAATTCATAGCAATTTCTTGTGTCGATATACAACCAATACCTTTATTTTATCCTATTCAAATTCAAATGGCCGTTCAGACACATTGAAAATATCAGAACCAAATTTTGTAAAGCATTGTTGACACTGGCGTTCTTTTAACACATCTTGATAAAAATCATATATTTCATATTTATTTTCGGTAATAAAAAATTAATGTTCATTTTTATTTTCCATTTTTTAGCACGGCAGTAAAAATAAATGGACAGATTTATTTCTTATACATAAATCATCTGTCAAAATAATACTCGACGAAAAAAAGACGAAACTACTTTCCAAACAACTCAAAATTTTGCAGATATTTTTCAACTTCTAATAGCTAAACTAACTTTTAACTTCTTTCATGAAATTTTTGATAGTTGCGTATATGATTGACAATAGGAAATAAACTAATTAGATTACAACGCTCCCTCGTAAGCATTCATTAAAAGTAAACAGAAGTGGGCTTCACTTCCACAAACAAAATTACGTTTAATGGCATCAATTTTTCCCTAAGCAACGGAGACTCGGCTTGTCCATTTCTCTCCCGTTTTATTCATCTTCCACGACCGTGCACAACCAGACGCACTGCAAATATTAGAGTTGGCTGATTGGGAGGAGCTCACTCCACCCTCCGGCGTTGCATAATTCACGGCGGGTCGGGAAAAAAAAAACCGCAATTATATATATATAGCTGGCCCTTCACTTTTTTATATTCTTCTTTTTTCTTCTGTTATGTTCCCTTCTCTCGATATTACTTTCTTGTGGGTTACGTCCCTTGCTTGCCCCGTGAGGGGGGTGGCGACGCACAGCAAATCGACCGGAATGAATCATGGACCCCTTGCCACCGTCTCTCCCGCCTTAATATTTGATTGGGAATCGAATGCATAATTCCTTGCGATTCGCAGAGGAGAGAACCTGACACGAACTAGAAAACAAGTGAATTTTTTATTTCAATTCTTGTTTGTTTTTCCCTTGTTGCACTTTATTACACAGAACGACCACGTGCGTTCGAATATCACATTGGTATTATTAAATAAATTATTATGAACGAAAAATCTATAAATATTCCTGCTTTTTTGGCTTTCCTATCATGTATTAAAAGTCTTAGTCTATCAAATAAACTAATATTGAATCAACGTCTGTTTGAGAAAGTAGTTATCGATTCATTTAATCGCATTGCCACTTTTGATTTTTGATCAAAAAATAACGGATAATGGATAATAGATTTATTTGATAAATATTCAGATCTTAATTATGTTACAAAATAATAGAGCATAGGATGAATTCTTGTCAACTTTATACTATAAATTTGTGTCTAAATGTAATTACTTTTTATTAATGATATTCAATTTAAAGACATAAAGTTTATATAATAATAGAATGCAAATACATTTCGTTAATCGATACAAAATTAAGGCATTATTTGAATTATTTATATGGAATACATACTTGAAAATTTTCGGTAAAAACCTGTTAAATATTTCTAGAATTAATTCTGTTTTAACTTACAGACACATTATTCCCATTTTATGGTTGACCGTTTATATTTTATTTTCGAACATAGAAAAGTTTTTTTAGTCAACATACATATTAAATTATGAGTTTAAAATTGAGTGTTTGTGTTTTTTTCTTTTTTCATTGAACAATTTCCTAAACAGAGTTATTGTATTGAAGACTGATCATTTAACAATAACATTTCTTCCTAAATCAAGATCATTTTAAAAAATTGGATGATATTTTCTTCTTCTATTACGACTTCTGACAATATTTTGTAGGAATATTTGTCTGTTATGAACTTGCGAACTTCGCTATATCGTAGATTCATTATCAGAGGTATGAATATATTTATTGCTTTAATGCGAATATGAATTTTTTAAATCATCTAAGTTATTATATGAAATTTTATCAAATTATTCCCAAGATTACATTTACGACTGAACATTAAAAAACAAAGTTTGAAAATTTGTTTCCGTCAAGTGAGCGGATGCGCCGGGTTAACGGCAATTTTATTGGCTGCATGAAAAAGTTTTGCGGCCGCAGAAACGGATCACGCCGGAATCTCGTTATGTAAATCCTGCGGTGCTCGCGGATAGAAGCACTCTATTATGTCATGACCATCGATGCCATTGCAATATGGATTCACCCTAGCTATTCCAACTATCGAAGGGGCAGGTCGCAAGAGCCGCAAGGGTTGCAAGAAAGAAATGGCCCTTAATAATTGAGCAACTCAATCGATGGTCTTTTAATAATTTAAACGACGAGACGTCGGTTGCGGTCACGACGGGCTCCATGCAAGTCCGGAACGCATCACGTAACGAGCGCAGTAATAAAGTCATATTTCTAGTTACTTTCGACTCCTTGTCATGGAAATTTTGCCGTCCCTGTGGGGGCGGCCCGCGCGCACGCCAAAAGAATACCGAAAACCACCCAGACGCCACCGCCGCCCGCTCTACACATTACGACGTGAGCCGCCCCCACGTTTCTGTCGGCGACCAGGCCAGATTTACGCTCCAGAGTAAGAGGGTTAGAGTAACGAAATGCCCGCGGGCTGTATGTGGTCCACAAACCTTTTGACCACGGTAGTATTACATGTTGAATATAGCCTCTCCGGTCTGACATGCGATGTTCTCCTCCATTGATTAATAGCTTGTTGATTTATTATCATAGCAATAGATTTACAGATATTCATGACACTACTAATAGTTTTGTGAAGTAATATACAATCGATTTGACTTAAGTGGGACATCAGTTAATCGGGACTGCCGCTTATTAGGGACAAATCCTAAAGAACGGAGGCAAAACTAAGGAAATAACACAAATTTAATCGGCTTTTTTGGGACAATATTCCGTTTAATCGGTATAGTATTTATGCATGGATGTTGTGTATGCGTCGTATGTGCCTCATACGCATGGATGCTGTACTTGAGCCGCATCCATGAACGGACCGCGCCTGTACATACATATTTATTATTCCAGAATTTATATATTTAACTATTATGTAGTACGTATACAATTTTTGAATATGTATGATACGTATAGTTTTGTGATTTATTTTATTTTGTGCAATTTATTAAATAAAATATTAAAAAACACTAATCCTGTTATTTTTGTGCAACTTCAGATAATTGGGAAAGCCGATTAATCGGGACAAAATTGAATCATTTTATGATAATTCACATAAATTTTCACATATAAATATTGTAAATTACAATTGATAATTTGAACATAATCTTATTTAAATATAGGTGTTAACTAATTATAGTAAAATATATTATAAAAATAGAACTATATAATGTTGAAAAAGCATGATTATGATCCTATTGTTTCATTCTTACTACACAGATGATATAATGTTTTGTCAGGTGTACCAATTTCTATTGGTTCTATGATACTAAAAGTGCAATTGTACGCTTTGCTGTCGTGTGCACATAGCAATTGCTACGCCTGACATACATTTATGTCTTATTTCACGCACAGTGAGGATGCATCATACAAACTTGAAATACAGCATCTTCTGTATTAGAAGATAAGCATATGTGGTAAAAATGTTCACAGAAATTTGAAATAAAGAAATTGCAAATAGCTGCATTTCAATAATTTTAAACTAATTTGCTTTACTTTGATCTATATTTAAAATTTTTATGATATGTTTTTATTATTTGGTTTTGGTAATAAATTTATATTGTAGCACATTTTATGATGGAAATATTTGTGGATTCATAGTTTAAAGAGTTTTTTTTTAATATGATGAAATTTCATAGCATCATTCCAGAAGTATTATTATCCTGTAAAAAGGTTCCTATATGAAAATCGTTATAAAAATTGTGATTACAATAAAAACCTGCGTTATTAAATATAAGTAGATTAAATAGTGAATTGATACACATTGTGGCCAATAAGTATGTTTCAATAATATTATTCCTGTATAATAAAACAAAATTTGAAAGTGTAACAAAAAGTAAAATTATTCAGACTTTAAATTAGGTTTGTTAAAAAATTGATATAACTACAGCATTTATAATGCAATACTAATAATTTCATTATACAGAAAAACTAACTATTAATCTGACATATTTTCAATTAATTACGTGGTAAAAATAATAACCAGTAAAGTTTTAAATCTGTATAATTGTAAAGAAATACATAATAATTCTACTTGTTGTAAGACTATAATTGTTCATTAACTACCCCTATGCATGCGACAAAGACACGAGAACAACTTTATTCCATATGCTCCCCCTTTGATGCTAACAAGAAACATAACATATTCGTAAGTATTTTTTAATGAAATTGTAGTCAGTAGTTCAAGGAAAAGTTCTGAAGTTATCTGAAAAACATGTTTGTAAATGAATAAAATCTTTATCCACAATTGTTAAAACAAATTCATTAGAAAGTATTGAAAAATTAAATTGGATAATAATATAAAGCTTTGGAGATGCTCGTAGTATATGTTTATTAGAGTGAATCATGGCTAGTTATAATACAGTGTGATACATAAGATATATAAATGTTACAAAGGTTTCTTACAGTATAGTGAGTCCTAGGCTCGAGGGACAACACAGAGAATACACACGAGATATTACAGAAAAACTTACATGTTATTAAGACACAAGAGTAGCGGAAGCGAAGACAGGAAATAAGAGAAGAGTAAAGAGAGAGCGGGTACAGATATGTTGCCGCTTATATACCCTAACCAGGTAGAGACCTTATCAGACCTTCTCGGAATACCAGCTGCGGACTGGAGTGGGGCGCACCGTACCGGGCTTGTAGGTGACGTCATATTAGCGGGCTGGAGTGAGCACCACAAAGGCATTTAATGCAAATCATTGTATCAACCCTTTGGTTTTGAAAAAAAAAGGAGCCAAATTAGACACTTCTTTATACACTTCTGCAAGTACTGAATAATTACTTCTCAGAATTATAGTAAAAGAGACAAATAGGTATGCAGCACTAATCAACGTACTTTTTTTTTCGTTACATAACTTATATTTTAATTGTGTGTCTAAGGGTTAAGTAACTAAGTTTCAAATAATTGAGAAGTAACAATAAAATTAATAAATAATTAGCTTAATTTCTTTCTTTTTATATGTTATATTGATTAAAAAATCTAATAATTTATTGATTTTCTCTAAATAAGCGATTTATGTAATGTTTTATTACAAATTTTATATTATATTAATCAACGAGACTATAAATAGGTATCAAGTTTTTAATTAAAAAATAATAATTAATAATAACAATTCTTCAGAAATTTACGCATACCATTTTACTACTACAACAACTATTTAGCATTACCATTTTTTCAATTATTTTAAGTGGAATGAGTGGTTTTGAAAAATGTATAATTTAAAATATATAAATTATACATTCTTCATTATTTTTTGCTATATTCCAAAGAAAATAATGTATCTTCGTTGAAAGGACAAAATAATATTGTAAATTTGTATTGTATTTTATAGTCGGAAACATATAGTAAATAATATTTTACTTACAGTTTTAGTTAATATTTACCTCGTAGATAAAGATGTTTGTACAATTTAATATTAAAATAATCAGAATTGTAAAGTTCTTGCTTTAGTCGCAACAAATATTATTAAAAATAAAAGTCAAATTTAAGCTTGAAAATGTTACTAAAAGGACTTTATAGAAAACAATCCCCATGTAGCAGGGTATTTCTGTTGCGGGAAGAGACGCCGGAAGTTTCGCGGGTAAATAAATTAGACCCTTTGCGGTCGCATTTCTGTGGAGGATTCTTTCTCTTTCACTTTAATTCTCTTTTCTCTTTGTTTTACTTTACTTTCCGACTAACCTGATTGTTTGGTTGTTTGGTTGGCGTGACGGCCGTCGATTTTTCGGAGCCTGAACACACACAGGAAGAGAAATACTTGTTATAAGACTTTAATTGTTCATTAACTACCCCTATGCATGCGACAGACATGAGAACAACTTTATTCCATTTGTTCTTGTATGCTTCCCGTTTCCCTTGCTTGATGTTAACATAACATATTCGTGTTTCTCTTTAATTACATACCTTTCGGTTTCCTTGATATCTATATACTTTTCATTCATAATATACAGCCTTAAGCAAGCTCTAAGCATGTCATCATTACACGATACTTTATTTATGATTTTAATTATACGCACTAATAAGACGTCACTTATAAAACAGGAAATAGATCTACAACTATGATCAAATTAAAATTATATTACAAACCTAAGTAATATTTTTTTTAGTAATTTGCCATTTTTTTTGTTGATTGTAGTCAAGTATGGCCACTTCATTATTCATAATATCCGAAAGTGCGAAAAAAAAACGCAATACACATAATTGAATTTTAACTTAAAATATTAAATTATAGAAATTATTACATCCATTCGGATGAATAAAACAACAACACTGTTCAATTAAGAAAGTGAAGAAGAATTGGAAAATAATAATTGAAGGATAATTTTCGTATTGTTTGGTTTGAAGTTAGTCCGATTACTCAGATTATGCAAGGTTGCTTTATTAAAATTAAGTTCACTATATTGTCATATCATGTTTATTAGTAAGTAATTTTCAACTGCAAAAGTTTCTTGTACCAAACTCGATGTTGTACGTGTAAGTTATAGTAACCGATAACATTAATATTATGCATTTATGGTAATATACTATTAGTTTAATTAGAATATACATTGTATTACTCCAACTACGCCCTAGCTATTAATCATATAAAATGCAACAAGTTATGACTAAATGATGAAAAATACAAATGCAGTATTTACTCATAATATATTTATTATATTAAATAATTTGTATGTATTATAAGATAAATGTTATAAATCTACAATATTAAACTAGGAAATTCTAATATTTATTGTTGATTTCAATAAAGAATTTCAACAATTATTACTATTTAGAAATCATTGTTATGTTAGGCTTAAAATAAATTTAATAAATTGTAGGAAAATTTGAGAATTTCAGGTGTATAGGATAGAAAAGAAAACATGTTTTAGAAACGTGGCTGGTCTCTATAGGCAGATGTAATCGAAGAAAGGAAAAACACTTAAATTGTATTCATTATTCTTACAGGGAGTAATAGAGCTAGAAGGAAACATAAGATAGACTTAAGAAAAGGGGCAAGTTAGAATGCTTGTAGGAAATATTAAGATAGTCCCATGTATAGTAATTTAATGACTATTTTTAATAAGGATATTTGCCAAGGTTGTTGTGTTTGTCAACATCAATGTGCTAAAAAAGCTATACAAAATTTATACACATTACGTAATAATTGACTACTACTTTCTTTTTAATTTACAGAAGTATTAACAAGTATATTGGGAGTTGCGAAAGAAACTTTAGTAATTATTTACATTATAGAAATCACATACACATTGATAATGGACAATTTACATCTAGTGGAAAATTGACATCTAGTATATGAATGTGGTAGTATGATAATTGATAAATAGTATATACATATTTTGTATATTACAATACTTACTAGTAATCTTTTTTTACAAGTTATTTTGTAGTTCAGACAAATATTTATATAAATGATTACTTGGTAGTATGAGTATTATTAAAAAAAAATGCGAAATCTATATACATAAATGCACTTCAAAGCAATGCATGCTTGCATTTTTTAAACAAATCCACCTGATTTTAGAGTGACAAAGTAAGGGGTTATCAATTCTTTGTGGAAAATATCTAGTACTATCAAATTGTATCTTAGACAGTGTCTTATTTGATCTAACTAAATAATGCCGTACAATGTATCTTGTAAACTCCAATTGAGTTATGTTTTGGCCAGATGATAGTTGTTACAGATTCCATGCGTTCTTCATAGTTAGGTCCAACATAATATATAAGTAAATCTAAAGTACTTCTCAGTTATTTTGATAATACTTTTGAGATTGCCCTAAAGCCCTTTTCGGTCAGAGTTTTCCTCAGAGTAGATGTCTTACTATAAGTTTTAGTTACTTCTCACTAGATTGCCTAAAATTCAATAAATACTGCTGTACCTGTTTGGGTACATTAGGCAAAAATGGGTAAATCATGAATACTACTTTTTACAGTGACCTGAATCAATTAATACAAATTATAAAATATGTTTTAATAACTAAGTGATAGTTTATAATAACTAATCATGAATTTCTTCATCGCCTTGGTTCCTAAACAAGAAACAACTAGTAATACATATGTTTTCGAATAGAATCTGGTATGTGGCATTTGTGGTAAATATAAGGGTTTCGGTTTTCGAACAGCTTTAGGTATGAATTAATTTTTACCATCAATCGTAATACAATTTACACTAAATATATCAAAATACTGATGGAATTGTGGTTGTAAGTTTGTTAGAAGTAAAGCTCCTATCAAATACTAATACAACTGATCTGATGATTTTTGATGAATCCTCGCTTTTCAAGCCGAAGGGCAATCCGTTTTCCGTGCGATTGATATGAAATTCGGTAAATGGCTTTGGTCAATCGAGCGGAGATTCCTATGGTGAGTCGAGCGCACGCCGCACCGTGATTATCAACAGTGTTTGCTGTGGCGGCGGGGTGCGGCGTCGTGACGCGTCGCGTCGCATTGTAATCCGGTAATTAATGACAGCAGTAAATTAGAGATTATTGCACGATCGAATGTACAACATAAATAATAAACACAAGACGATCCAGGGGGCAGCGAATCCAATAACACGTTGTAAAAAAAGAAGAAGAAAAAACAAATTAGAAAAGAGGAAGGGCAGAATAATTGTGAATCGAGTGGGCAAAAAACAAATGAATGGGAACGAAGAGGAAGCGCGTGCGAAGATTAATCAACGATAAAGGGAGGAAGGATTTAAATAAATGCAAGTCCGTGTCTGTACTATGCGTTTTGTATGTTATTTTTATTTCAACCCTCGCTGTTGTCACTACACTCTTTTACATTGCCTCGCTTAATCTTGATTTCCATTTTCGCTTAACACGACGTTTAAACACTTGTAGAAATGCTCGTGGAAACGTTTGTCCTGGCGTGCTAATGCCCTGCAGCCGGGAATCGATCACGTGCTTTCGCTTTCCTTCTCTCTTTCTCTCTTTTTTTTAATTCGTTCGCCGGCAAGTAAATAACTGGAAAATAGTTTAAAACCGAGCGAAAGACGCAATAATTCATGGCGCTTATCG
Organism: Nicrophorus vespilloides; assembly: GCF_001412225.1. Lineage (NCBI taxonomy): Eukaryota > Metazoa > Arthropoda > Insecta > Coleoptera > Silphidae > Nicrophorus > Nicrophorus vespilloides. The sequence continues at coordinate 84,185 of NW_017099096.1, forward strand.
CGGCCGCACATTTGCTTTGCTTCAAACTATGCAAATCATAAATTGCAAACCGAATTACACAGGCAAAAAGCCGTCGCCAATAACATGCAAAAACAACGGCATGTTTTAGTCCGCTACAATTAGTTTTGTTTACAATGGATTGGAAATATCTCGTTTAGTGCGGTTAATACGTGGCAAACATTACTGCAGTAACTATACTCAATAAAATTATTATTTTTTTGTATTTAAAAAAAAGGTAAGTACATTTGAAGAGTAATAATAATATTTTAACCTAAATTTTGAAAGAAAAAATGAAATAAATTTTAAAAATGTATGCATAAATAAATGATCTTTTTTTTCTTTTGCCATTATTTACGTGAATTCATTGAATTTTTCTTGAAATAATATTTCTGTGCTATTAGACACAAAGTTAATAATTGAGGAATGTTTTGAATATATTTTTTAAATTTGATTCTTTCAGCATATTAGAGCGACTAATAGCCGAATGGTTAAGTCGCACTAACCACGATTTCGTGTGCGCCGGTTCGAATTCTGGTCAAGCCAGTTCCTTTGTGAGCCCTCCCGGTGATTGCAGCAATAGGGCCATCGGTAATCATAGATGGACAGTCAAATGAATGAGGTTCAACATATGGACCTTCAACCAAGTCGATGGACAATGACAGTGTTAAGGATAGCAGCAGATTCACAGTCAAAGGAAATCGTAGAGCATCAATATACTACTGAAGTTAACCTACAAGACGACAGCCAACCAACAAATTAAAATCAAATCATCATAATGGTAACTGAAATATTATCCATTTAATGTCAACCGTGATCTTAAATTTACTCAATGTTCACATTGAGGAACAGATTGTGAATAAAATTATACGACGTAAAAAAAGCATATTGAAATATAATAATGATAATATCTGAGAAATATATGAATGACAAAAAAAAAGGTTGAAAATATAAAAAAAAAACTGGATGAAGCATTTCCACAAATCATGAAAGCAATTGAAATACTTATGTCATAAGTTTTTTTTTAACTTTGCAAGTTGCTGAAAATTCAAAAAGTTTGTATACTTTTCGACAGAAAATTTATAATAAAACTCACTTTTGAATAAATTTTTGATTGAAAGGTTCTGGTTCTTCTAAATATATCTATAGTGAGGGTAATCAGTTTCGTCAAAACGCTGTCAAGAGTGAAACCGGACAAATCGAGTACATTAAAACCGCATAAAAATAAACTGAACAAAAAGAGACTTTACTATATAATGTGAGAAAATGGTTGTTTATATATAAACAAATATTTTTATGTACTACTTTTTTTAGAATTAATTTTTATTTTACTGAATCAAAATTTAGTTTGTTTTTAAACTTTCTAACCGTACTATAGTGAATTCGGACTTATCGAAGCCTCACTATTCGAGGTATTGCTGTATTTGTTTGTTATTTAATTTTCACATTGCATTGTACCTTATTGTACTTAATTCAGTTGTTATTACATATTTTATAAGTTTGTTGTTTCATTTTTTCTATTTTTATTGTTGAAAAAATATCAACTATATATTTGAAGATTTATTTATAGAAAAATTTAATTGTAAGAAAATAGCAGAAAAAATATTATATATCTAACACAAATTCATGTTTTGTATAAATAAGGTGTTAAAAATAATCATATTATTAAAGAAATTAAAGTTTCCCAATTCAAAATGAGAAATATTTGAAGGCATTTATATATTAGTTTTGTTAAGTATCATTAAAATAAATTTATATTTTATATGTAATTACAAAAATACAAGTCGATGGGTTTTTAAACTAATTACAATGTATTATCAAAGGATTGCGAGCAGTGTGCGTAACATAATGAAAGTACATAAAACTGTACATTCTCTTATTTAACTTCGCGAATGAGTTAGTTTTTGTTTGACTGTTTTAAGTTAACGATCAAAGGCTGCGGCGGAACAATCAGCCGTCTCTGAAATACCAACGGTTGAGAAATTAATTCCTCCGACATTACCGTGGATGGGGTGCGCAAGATGCCCGAGGGGATGAATCATCGATTCAAAATGCACCATCGCCGAAGAGAAAACATCAGGGTTCCCCAGAATGCAATTACTTTCGTGCATTAGGAATGCAGATTAAAGTGTCAGAGGAATCAACGAATTTGCGTACCAAAACACATAACAAAAAAAAACAACAGCAACAACAACAAACACACACAATTTCATTACGTGCATCTTCCCTTCTTAGTCGCTGTAGACCGCAGAGGTAGTATTTATTATGTAACTGTTTCAAGCATGCGGTTGAATTTATAACAGGCAATAAATTTACACAAATTTACCGTCAAATAAATCACAAGGCTTTTTTAATCCTAACTTTCTGAAAAACCATACCTTTTCTGTTTCTCGATTTTGATTATGAATTACTATAATATCATCAAGTTTGAGCGTTATGATAATTCAAGGCTTCATTAAATCTTGATTATCAAACTTCATCATGATTTTATTTTGAAGCGTGATAAAAAATAGACCAATTTTCTCTGCAAATTGATCATTTTTAGAGAGATAATCAAGCCTTGATTCCATAGTCATTTACGTAATTTATCATTAAAGCAAAACAAAATACAATATGATTTCTTTTATGATGATTTTAAATGTATAAATTACTGATAAATTATGTAAAATAATTGAGATGAGTAGTGCAAGCAAAAGTTCTGAAATTTTATCAAAAAATGTTCCTAAACTAGTAAAATCTTTATCTAGCAGTGAATCAAATGTGTCAGAAATTATGGAAGAATTAAATTAGTAAATAAACAAAAAGCTATTTACCGCAAGTAAAGAATGGACTCAAATTCTACACCTCTTTGTGCCATCAAACATGTACTGATTTTATCGGAATTGCAAATGTAAGAAATATCGTACTTTTACCATAAGACGCACCTTTTTTACATTAAAATAATCGATTAAAATTGGGTTTGCGTCTTATCACTTATAGTTTAAAAAATATATACATATGCAATAAATAAAGTAATCTTTAGTATTTTCTTAGTTATATATTGGCTTGTCCGGAGTTTGAGCCGATTTTTCACGAAAATTAAAAATCTAAAGTTTTATATATAGATATATATATTTTTAATTACTTATACACCATTTTTATCTATAAACCTTTCAACTTAAACATTACATCCTCTCCGAATTTAGTAGGTATTTCGTAAAAAACTTCAGGTGGTTTATGTTATGGAATTTGTGATAATCGGAAAATGCATTGTTTGGTGAATACTACGGGTGGACAAGAACAACTCTTGTGCGACTCCAATAATTTGAGTAGTAAAAGAAATACAAGGGCTGATATTGTCGTGATTTTTAACCGTTAAATTGTGCAAAACTCATATATCTTAACGATTTATGAAAGCAAGCTTTAAAAACGTTCGCGTATAGTTGTTTTTGATATTTTTAATATCTCTACTCGCTCATGTGTCGTGTAGTGCGGGTTATTCTCGATCAATGTCTTGATTTCATCATTATTACTAGCAGAACTTTAAGGCTGAAATCATCAGCTTTAAATTTAGAGAATTTTGTTTCTAAAGTTCATTTAGCTAAAGCATCTTCACAAGGGTACTAAATGTGTCAGTTTCATTTGATCCAAACCAAACTTTTTTCTATAGACGGTTGAAATCTTTAGAATATATATACAAGTTCATTGTTTTTCCACAATTCTGACATATTTAGTCATTGCGAATGCTACTTAGCAAAAAAAAAACATTACTCTATTTGTATGTAACCCATTGACATAATAAAGAATGTCTATATTTTATTTAAATTACAAGAAACTGTTATTGTGATATACAATTATTAGAATCAATCGCACGTAATAAAAAGTCCTGAAGTATAAATCGGGTAGAAGTGTGGACAATACCATAAAATCAAATTGACGCGAGAGCAAGGAGAAAATGGCAATAATAGAAAATGAGATTGCTGTAAGATGCTATAACAGTTGAATATTGACGTTTCTTTTATGACTTTTTCATTCATAAAAATGAAATATTCTCACAAGTTTTATTAACCTGAAATTTTATACTTACTATAAAGATAATTTTATAATTAACTATCAGTTTGTTGATCATTGACAATAATTCATGATTCAATAATTGTATCTTTTATAGCAGTGATTCCCAAAGTGGTCTATATCGACCCCACGGGTCTATGACAACCTGCAAGGGGTCTACGTCAGCGAATAAAAATTTGGGGGTCCATGAAATGAAAATGGGGGTACACTTACTTACTTACATTATACTATCTTATAATATAAAGACATATACATTATTTATAAAAGTACCTATGAAGTAACAAATTTATTATATATGTTTATAAAATTGTGTAACTTGTAGGCATTCGTTTTGTGGTCGACATACATTTTGAACTTGTAAAAACCTGCACATAATGATATACCAGTATCATCTTGTTACAAAATTGACGCCAAATGTTGATAATTTATTATTAAAGCATCAGGTTCATCCTTCTAATTAAAAACATTTACTCATTGCTTAGTTATTTATGTTACGTATATTTTATATACCAAATATAACATTTTATTTTGAGTAGTTTTAATTTAAATTCAATTAATAAATGTATAAAACTTAACATGTGCTTTTACTTTAAGTTTTTAACACTAAACTTCACTACAGTAAGAAATTTACATAAAATTAATATCAGGTCTACTCAAAACCGAAAAACATGGGAAGGGGTCTACGACACCTCTGTTTTATAGTCTTACTGACATTATTTTTTAATAAATACATATTTTTACATTGCTTTATTTAATTTTGTTGTGAGAACATCTTGAAAATTAAACTTAGCTTGACGAAGTAAACTTTCATTTTATGATGGACATCACATGGAATATTACAAATAAAAATATTCATTATATTTATAAAAAAGATATATAAAGGAAAAAATCTACTGTTCTAATTTTTTAGAATTTATTTTTCTTTTGCTTTGAAAAATTCAAACAAGACTATAATTAATTCGCGCTTATAGCAACAGAACTATTCATGGTATTGATGTAGATATATTTAAGTTGAAGTGTTATTATAGAGTGTTGTAACGTTGAAAGTTGACAAAACTGCAAACAACGCTTCACAGTGCAACGATGTCTCCAGAATTTTGGAGATCGGATCGAACTGCGAAAAAAGACGGTTTAGGTCTCCAGTAGAGGAGATATATTTTTATTTTTAAATTATTTGCATGATCACGAAGACTTTTTAATTGAGAAACTAAGAAAACGAAATATTATTGAGAAGATTTTACAATTATTTAATAATTAATTATTCAATAACAGTTTTATTGCATGTACTTAATTTGAAACACGGAAATTCCCAGGTAAAGAAGAAAAAGATTTTGAAGTAGTGTTGCAGAAACGTAAATCGCAAGAAGCAGTACCAGATGTAGAAGAATCAGTATCGAAGAAAGCTAGGCGTCCAGTATCTTCTTATAAACAGGAATCATATTATTAAGTTGAGCATTTACAAGCTCTCCAAGAAAAATAAGTCGCACTGTTTTGATTAAAAGTACTTTAAGTAGGCTCCAGATTCGATCGTCGGTCATCGACGGTGACAGAAGTGTTAGTCTTGGAATTAACCTAAGGCGACTTTAGTAGTGTCGAGTGTATTGTAGTAAAGACTTATTTTAGTGGTAGTTATTTAGTTTAGTTTTAATAGTGTAATTTAGTTTAAGTTAACATTTGGGAATTTGTGAATTAGTTTTTTTTAAAGTAAGTTTTTCTTTTTTTTTGTACTTTTTTGGGGGGTGGGGAAGGTCAGTAAGACCAGACAATCGTAGGACCCCCCAACCATATATACCCCGGACTATCCAATGTCACGGGTGTATGAGGTATGGCCACCCTAAGAAAATTTGTAAGAATATGGCATAAGATGTCCTGCCTGTTCTGAGAACCACGACATCTAAGAGAGCACCAACAAAGATACTCCTACATGCTTCTTCTGTGGTGTAGATCATTACACCACAGAATTCAACAAAAGATTATCTGAAAGAGTTTGCCCGGAATATTACAAACAAAAAGGAATTAAGGAAACCATGCTAAGGTTCAATTATTCCTTCCATGAGGCGGCGAACCTTCATAAATCTGCCCCTATGGAAGGGATATTTGAAAGAGATTTTCCTAGGAGGATACATTCTTGGATATGCTACCAACTTATATGCAAGAACATACTGTTCTCGTTAAGGAACAACAGAGACTACTCAATGAAAATCAGTCGCTCATGGCTAGGCTAAAACCAAAACAAATGCAGTCAACTTCCTCTGCTACTAAACCAGTTCTACGAGTAGCCTCTCCAAAGGCTTCTACGTCTGCTTTCATCGATAACATGATGTCGTGCCAGTCATCTTGTGACACCAGTTCAAGTGAAGATTATTTCAACAAAAAGAGACAAAGAAACTCTCCGGTTTCTCCTTCCACTAAAAGAAGACCGCCGTCTTCGCCGTCGAACGCCTCCAACAAAGTTCACGATACCCTCGCTTCTGCGGGTGAAACCTCTTCTGAAGAATTCCCAGCCCAGAATTCCGATGTTGCTGCAAACGCGGCTCCGACGCAGTCCAAGAGTTCTCGCTCTCCACCGATTGTCCTTCGTTCCAGAACTGGCTGGCTCAAGGTCTGAAGACCAAGTTAGCCAAATCAACCCCAGATGGTATCCG